>NW_026962234.1:76703-94500 GCF_032445375.1 Bacillus rossius redtenbacheri
GCTCTGGTACAGTCCCGGCAGGCTCTGGTACAGTCCTGCAGACTCTGGTCCAGTCCCGGCAGACTCTGGTCCAGTCCCGGCAGACTCCGGTCCAGTCCCGGCATGCTCTGGTACAGTCCCGGCAGACTCTGGTCCAGTCACGGCAGGCTCTGGTACAGTCCCGGCAGGCTCTGGTACAGTCCCGGCATGCTCTGGTACAGTCCTGCAGACTCCGGTCCAGTCCCGGCATGCTCTGGTACAGTCCCGGCAGACTCTGGTCCAGTCACGGCAGGCTCTGGTACAGTCCCGGCAGGCTCTGGTACAGTCCCGGCATGCTCTGGTACAGTCCTGCAGACTCCGGTCCAGTCCAGGCATGCTCTGGTACAGTCCCGGCAGACTCTGGTCCAGTCCCGGTAGACTCTGGTCCAGTCCCGGCAGACTCTGGTCCAGTCCCGGCAGACTCTGGTCCAGTCCCTGCAGACTGGTCCAGTACCGGCAGAATGTAGTACAGTCCCGGCAGACTCTGGTCCAGTCCCGGCAGGCTCTGGTCCAGTCCCGGCAGGCTCTGGTCCAGTCCCGGTAGACTCTGGTCCAGTCCCGGCAGACTCTGGTCCAGTCCCGGCAGGCTCTGGTCCAGTCCCGGCAGACTCTGGTCCAGTCCCGGCAGGCTCTGGTACAGTCCTGCAGACTCTGGTCCAGTCCCGGCAGGCTCTGGTCCAGTCTCGGCAGACTCTGGTGCAGTCCCGGCAGACTCTGGTACAGTCCCGGCAGACTCTGGTCCAGTCCCGGCAGACTCTGGTCCAGTCCCGGCAGACTCTGGTGCAGTCCCGGCAGACTCTGGTACAGTCCCGGCAGACTCTGGTCCAGTCCCGGCAGACTCTGGTGCAGTCCCGGCAGACTCTGGTACAGTCCCGGCAGACTCTGGTACAGTCCCGGCAGACTCTGGTCCAGTCCCGGCAGACTCTGGTACAGTCCCGGCAGACTCTGGTCCAGTCCCGGCAGGCTCTGGTACAGTCCCGGCAGACTCTGGTTCAGTCCCGGCAGACTCTGGTTCAGTCCCGGCAGGCTCTGGTGCAGTCCCGGCAGACTCTGGTCCAGTCCCGGCAGGCTCTGGTCCAGTCCCGGCAGACTCTGGTTCAGTCCCGGCAGGCTCTGGTGCAGTCCCGGCAGACTCTGGTACAGTCCCGGCAGACTCTGGTCCAGTCCCGGCAGACTCTGGTGCAGTCCCGGCAGACTCTGGTACAGTCCCGGCAGACTCTGGTACAGTCCCGGCAGACTCTGGTCCAGTCCCGGCAGACTCTGGTACAGTCCCGGCAGACTTTGGTCCAGTCCCGGCAGGCTCTGGTACAGTCCCGGCAGACTCTGGTTCAGTCCCGGCAGACTCTGGTTCAGTCCCGGCAGGCTCTGGTGCAGTCCCGGCAGACTCTGGTCCAGTCCCGGCAGGCTCTGGTCCAGTCCCGGCAGACTCTGGTTCAGTCCCGGCAGGCTCTGGTGCAGTCCCGGCAGACTCTGGTACAGTCCCGGCAGACTCTGGTCCAGTCCCGGCAGACTCTGGTGCAGTCCCGGCAGACTCTGGTACAGTCCCGGCAGACTCTGGTCCAGTCCCGACAGACTCTGGTACAGTCCCGGCAGACTCTGGTACAGTCCCGGCAGACCTTGGTGCAGTCCCGGCAGACTCTGGTGCAGTCCCGGCAGACTCTGGTACAGTCCCGGCAGACTCTGGTCCAGTCCCGGCAGACTCTGGTACAGTCCCGGCAGACTCTGGTACAGTCCCGGCAGGCTCTGGTACAGTCCCGGCAGGCTCTGGTCCAGTCCCGGCAGACTCTGGTTCAGTCCCGGCAGGCTCTGGTGCAGTCCCGGCAGACTCTGGTCCAGTCCCGGCAGGCTCTGGTCCAGTCCCGGCAGACTCTGGTTCAGTCCCGGCAGGCTCTGGTGCAGTCCCGGCAGACTCTGGTACAGTCCCGGCAGACTCTGGTCCAGTCCCGGCAGACTCTGGTCCAGTCCCGGCAGGCTCTGGTACAGTCCCGGCAGGCTCTGGTCCAGTCCCGGCAGACTCTGGTTCAGTCCCGGCAGGCTCTGGTGCAGTCCCGGCAGACTCTGGTGCAGTCCCGGCAGGCTCTGGTACAGTCCCGGCAGGCTCTGGTCCAGTCCCGGCAGGCTCTGGTACAGTCCCGGCAGGCTCTGGTCCAGTCCCGGCAGACTCTGGTCCAGTCCCGGCAGGCTCTGGTGCAGTCCCGGCAGGCTCTGGTGCAGTCCCGGCAGGCTCTGGTCCAGTCCCGGCAGGCTCTGGTGCAGTCCCGGCAGGCTCTGGTCCAGTCCCAGCAGGCTCTGGTCCAGTCCCGGCAGGCTCTGGTCCAGTCCCAGCAGGCTCTGGTCCAGTCCCGGCAGGCTCTGGTCCAGTCCCGGCAGGCTCTGGTACAGTCCCGGTAGGCTCTGGTGCAGTCCCGGCAGACTCTGGTCCAGTCCCAGCAGGCTCTGGTCCAGTCCCGGCAGGCTCTGGTCCAGTCCCGGCAGGCTCTGGTGCAGTCCCGGCAGACTCTGGTCCAGTCCCGGCAGGCTCTGGTGCAGTCCCGGCAGGCTCTGGTACAGTCCCGGCAGGCTCTGGTCCAGTCCCGGCAGGCTCTGGTCCAGTCCCAGAAGGCTCTGGTACAGTCCCGGCAGGCTCTGGTGCAGTCCCGGCAGGCTCTGGTACAGTCCCAGCAGGCTCTGGTACAGTCCCGGCAGGCTCTGGTCCAGTCCCGGCAGGCTCTGGTCCAGTCCCGGCAGGCTCTGGTACAGTCCCAGCAGGCTCTGGTACAGTCCCGGCAGGCTCTGGTACAGTCCCAGCAGGCTCTGGTCCAGTCCCAGCAGGCTCTGGTACAGTCCCAGCAGACTCTGGTACAGTCCCAGCAGGCTCTGGTCCAGTCCCAGCAGGCTCTGGTACAGTCCCAGCAGGCTCTGGTACAGTCCCGGCAGGCTCTGGTCCAGTCCCGGCAGGCTCTGGTACAGTCCCAGCAGGCTCTGGTACAGTCCCGGCAGGCTCTGGTACAGTCCCGGCAGGCTCTGGTACAGTCCCGGCAGGCTCTGGTACAGTCCCAGCAGGCTCTGGTACAGTCCCGGCAGGCTCTGGTACAGTCCCGGCAGGCTCTGGTACAGTCCCAGCAGGCTCTGGTCCAGTCCCGGCAGACTCTGGTACAGTCCCGGCAGACTCTGGTCCAGTCCCGGCAGACTCTGGTACAGTCCCGGCAGGCTCTGGTGCAGTCCCGGCAGGCTCTGGTGCAGTCCCGGCAGGCTCTGGTGCAGTCCCGGCAGGCTCTGGTGCAGTCCCGGCAGGCTCTGGTGCAGTCCCGGCAGGCTCTGGTGCAGTCCCGGCAGACTCTGGTGCAGTCCCGGCAGGCTCTGGTCCAGTCACGGCAGGCTCTGGTACAGTCCCGGCAGGCTCTGGTCCAGTCACGGCAGACTCTGGTCCAGTCCCGGCAGACTCTGGTACAGCCCCGGCAGGCTCTGGTCCAGTCCCGGCAGGCTCTGGTCCAGTCACGGCAGGCTCTGGTACAGTCTCGGCAGGTTCTGGTCCAGTCCCAGCAGACTCTGGTCCAGTCCCAGCAGGTTCTGGTCCAGTCCCGGCAGACTCTGGTACAGTCCCGGCAGGTTCTGGTCCAGTCCCGGCAGGCTCTGGTACAGTCCCGGCAGGCTCTGGTACAGTCCCGGCAGGCTCTGGTACAGTCCTGCAGACTCTGGTCCAGTCCCGGCAGACTTTAGTCCAGTCCCGGCAGACTCTGGTACAGTCCCGGCAGTCTCTGGTCCAGTCCCTGCAGACTGGTCCAGTACCGGCAGAATGTAGTACAGTCCCGGCAGACTCTGGTCCAGTCCCGGCAGACTCCGGTCCAGTCCCGGCAGGCTCTGGTACAGTCCCGGCAGACTCTGGTCCAGTCACGGCAGGCTCTGGTACAGTCCCGGCAGGTTCTGGTCCAGTCCCGGCAGACTCTGGTCCAGTCCCGGTAGACTCTGGTCCAGTCCCGGCAGGCTCTGGTCCAGTCCCGGCAGGCTCTGGTCCAGTCCCGGCAGGCTCTGGTCCAGTCCCGGCAGACTCTGGTCCAGTCCCGGTAGGCTCTGGTCCAGTCCCGGCAGACTCTGGTACAGTCCCGGCAGGCTCTGGTCCAGTCCCGAAAGACTCTGGTCCAGTTCCGGCAGGCTCTAGTCCAGTCCCGGCAGACTCTGGTACAGTCCCGGCAGACTCAGGTCCAGTCCCGGCAGACTCTGGTCCAGTCCCGGCAGACTCTGGTCCAGTTCCGGCAGGCTCTGGTCCAGTCCCGGCAGACTCTGGTACAGTCCCGGCAGACTCAGGTCCAGTCCCGGCAGACTCTGGTCCAGTCCCGGCAGACTCTGGTCTAGTCCCGGCAGACTCTGGTCCAGTTCCGGCAGGCTCTAGTCCAGTCCCGGCAGGCTCTGGTACAGTCCCGGCAGGCTCTAGTCCAGTCCCGGCACGCTCTGGTCCAGTCCCGGTAGGCTCTGGTCCAGTCCTGGCAGGCTCTGGTCCAGTCCCGGCAGGCTCTGGTCCAGTCCCGGAAGGCTCTGGTACAGTCCCGGCAGGCTTTGGTCCAGTCCCGGCAGACTCTGGTCCAGGCCCGGCAGGCTCTGGTCCAGTCCCGGCAGGCTCTGGTCCAGTCCCGGCACACTCTGGTACAGTCCCGGCAGGCTCTGGTCCAGTTCCTGCAGGCTCTGGTCCAGTACCGGCAGGCTCTGTTCCAGTCCCGGCAGGCTCTGGTCCAGTCCCGGCAGGCTCTGGTCCAGTCCCGGCAGGCTCTGGTCCAGTCCCGACAGACTCTGGTCCAGTCCCGGCAGGTTCTGGTACAGTCCCGGCAGACTCTGGTCCAGTCCCGGCAGACTCTGGTCCAGTTCCGGCAGACTGTGGTCCAGTCCCGGCAGGCTCTGGTCCAGTCCCGGCACACTCTGGTCCAGTTCCGGCAGACTCTGGTCCAGTCCCGGCAGGCTCTGGTCCAGTTCCGGCAGACTCTGGTCCAGTCCCGGCAGACTCTGGTCCGGTTTCGGCAGACTCTGGTCCAGTCCCGGCAGGCTCTGGTCCAGTCCCGGCAGACTCTGGTCCAGTCCCGGCAGACTCTGGTCCAGTCCCGGCAGACTCTGGTACAGTCCCGGCAGGCTCTGGTACAGTCCCGGCAGGCTCTGGTACAGTCCCGGCAGACTCTGGTCTAGTCCCGGCAGGTTCTGGTCCAGTCCCGGCAGGCTCTGGTACAGTTCCAGGAGACGCTGGTCCAGTCCCGGCAGGTTCTGGTCCAGTCACGGCAGGCTCTGGTACAGTCCCGGCAGACTCTGGTACAGTCCCGGCAGGTTCTGGTCCAGTCCCGGCAGGCTCTGGTACAGTCCCGGCAGGTTCTGGTCCAGTCCCGGCAGGCTCTGGTACAGTCCCGGCAGGCTCTGGTCCAGTCCCGGCAGACTCTGGTACAGTCACGGCAGGCTCTGGTACAGTCCCGGAAGGCTCTGGTACAGTCCCGGCAGGCTCTGGTACAGTCCCGGCAGACTCTGGTCCAGTCCCGGAAGGTTCGGGTCCAGTCGCGGCAGGCTCTGGTACAGTCCCGGCAGGCTCTGGTACAGTCCCGGCAGACTCTGGTTCAGTCCCGGCAGGTTCTGGTCCAGTCCCGGCAGACTCATGTACAGTCCCGGCAGGCTCTGGTCCAGTCCCGGCAGGCTCTGGTCCAGTCCCGGCAGACTCTGGTCCAGTCCCGGCAGACTCTGGTGCAGTCCCGGCAGGCTCTGGTCCAGTCCCGGCAGGCTCTGGTACAGTCCCGGCAGGCTCTGGTACAGTCCCGGCAGACTCTGGTACAGTCCCGGCAGACTCTGGTCCAGTCCCGGCAGGCTCTAGTCCATTCCCGGCAGACTCTGGTGCAGTCCCGGCAGGCTCTGATCCAGTCCCGGCAGGTTCTGGTCCAGTCCCGGCAGGCTCTGGTCCAGTCCCGGCAGGCAATGGTACATTCCCGGCAGTCTCTAGTCCAGTCCCGGCAGGCTCTGGTGCAGTCCCGGCAGGCTCTGATCCAGTCCCGGCAGGTTCTGGTCCAGTCCCGGCAGGCTCTGGTCCAGTCCCGGCAGGCAATGGTACATTCCCGGCAGTCTCTGGTGCAGTCCCGGCAGGCTCTGGTGCAGTCCCGGCAGACTCTGGTCCAGTCCCAGCAGGTTCTGGTCCAGTCCCGGCAGACTCTGGTACAGTCCCGGCAGGTTCTGGTCCAGTCCCGGCAGGCTCTGGTACAGTCCCGGCAGGCTCTGGTACAGTCCCGGCAGGCTCTGGTACAGTCCTGCAGACTCTGGTCCAGTCCCGGCAGACTTTAGTCCAGTCCCGGCAGACTCTGGTACAGTCCCGGCAGTCTCTGGTCCAGTACCGGCAGGCTCTGGTCCAGTCCCGGCAGGCTCTGGTACAGTCCCGGCAGACTCTGGTACAGTCCCGGCAGGCTCTGGTACAGTCCCGGCAGACTCTGGTACAGTCCCGGCAGACTCTGGTACAGTCCCGGCAGGCTCTGGTACAGTTTTGGCAGACTCTGGTACAGTCCCGGCAGGCTCTGGTACAGTCCCGGCAGGCTCTGGTCCAGTCCCGGCAGGCTCTGGTACAGTCCCGGCAGGCTCTAGTCCATTCCCGGCAGACTCTGGTCCAGTCCCGGCAGGCTCTGATCCAGTCCCGGCAGGTTCTGGTCCAGTCCCGGCAGGCTCTGGTGCAGTCCCGGCAGGTTCTGGTCCAGTCCCGGCAGGCTCTGGTGCAGTCCCGGCAGGTTCTGGTCCAGTCCCGGCAGGCTCTGGTCCAGTCCCGGCAGGTTCTGGTCCAGTCCCGGCAGGCTCTGGTCCAGTCCCGGCAGGCTCTGGTGCAGTCCCGGCAGTCTCTGGTCCAGTCCCGGCAGGCTCTGGTGCAGTCCCGGCAGGCTCTGGTACATTCCCGGCAGTCTCTGGTCCAGTCCCGGCAGGCTCTGGTGCAGTCCCGGCAGGCTCTGATCCAGTCCCGGCAGTCTCTGGTCCAGTCCCGGCAGGCTCTGGTCCAGTCCCGGCAGGCTCTGGTACATTCCCGGCAGTCTCTGGTCCAGTCCCGGCAGGCTCTGGTGCAGTCCCGGCAGGCTCTGATCCAGTCCCGGCAGACTCTGGTCCAGTCCCGGCAGGCTCTGGTCCAGTCCCGGCAGGCTCTGGTCCAGTCCCGGCAGGCAATGGTACATTCCCGGCAGTCTCTGGTGCAGTCCCGGCAGGCTCTGATCCAGTCCCGGCAGGCTCTGATCCAGTCCCGGCAGACTCTGGTCCAGTCCCGGCAGGCTCTGGTCCAGTCCCGGCAGGCTCTGGTCCAGTCCCGGCAGGCAATGGTACATTCCCGGCAGTCTCTGGTGCAGTCCCGGTAGGCTCTGGTCCAGTCCCGGCAGGCTCTGATCCAGTCCCGGTAGACTCTGGTCCAGTACCGGCAGGCTCTGGTCCAGTCCCGGCAGGCTCTGGTCCAGTCCCGGCAGGCAATGGTACATTCCCGGCAGTCTCTGGTGCAGTCCCGGCAGGCTCTGGTGCAGTCCCGGCAGACTCTGGTCCAGTCCCAGCAGGTTCTGGTCCAGTCCCGGCAGACTCTGGTACAGTCCCGGCAGGTTCTGGTCCAGTCCCGGCAGGCTCTGGTACAGTCCCGGCAGGCTCTGGTACAGTCCCGGCAGGCTCTGGTACAGTCCTGCAGACTCTGGTCCAGTCCCGGCAGACTCTGGTCCAGTCCCGGCAGACTCCGGTCCAGTCCCGGCATGCTCTGGTACAGTCCCGGCAGACTCTGGTCCAGTCACGGCAGGCTCTGGTACAGTCCCGGCAGGCTCTGGTACAGTCCCGGCATGCTCTGGTACAGTCCTGCAGACTCCGGTCCAGTCCCGGCATGCTCTGGTACAGTCCCGGCAGACTCTGGTCCAGTCACGGCAGGCTCTGGTACAGTCCCGGCAGGCTCTGGTACAGTCCCGGCATGCTCTGGTACAGTCCTGCAGACTCCGGTCCAGTCCAGGCATGCTCTGGTACAGTCCCGGCAGACTCTGGTCCAGTCCCGGTAGACTCTGGTCCAGTCCCGGCAGACTCTGGTCCAGTCCCGGCAGACTCTGGTCCAGTCCCTGCAGACTGGTCCAGTACCGGCAGAATGTAGTACAGTCCCGGCAGACTCTGGTCCAGTCCCGGCAGGCTCTGGTCCAGTCCCGGCAGGCTCTGGTCCAGTCCCGGTAGACTCTGGTCCAGTCCCGGCAGACTCTGGTCCAGTCCCGGCAGGCTCTGGTCCAGTCCCGGCAGACTCTGGTCCAGTCCCGGCAGGCTCTGGTACAGTCCTGCAGACTCTGGTCCAGTCCCGGCAGGCTCTGGTCCAGTCCCGGCAGGCTCTGGTCCAGTCCCGAAAGACTCTGGTCCAGTCCCGGCAGACTCAGGTCCAGTCCCGGCAGGTTCTGGTCCAGTCACGGCAGGCTCTGGTACAGTCCCAGCAGGTTCTGGTCTAGTCACGGCAGGCTCTGGTACAGTCCCGGCAGGCTCTGGTACAGTCCTGCAGACTCTGGTCCAGTCCCGGCAGGCTCTGGTGCAGTCCCGACAGACTCTGGTCCAGTCCCGGCAGACTCTGGTCCAGTCCCGGCAGGCTCTGGTCCAGTCCCGGCAGGCTCTGGTCCAGTCCCGGCAGACTCTGGTCCAGTCCCGGTAGGCTCTGGTCCAGTCCCGGCAGACTCTGGTACAGTCCCGGCAGGCTCTGGTACAGTCCCGGCAGACTCTGGTCCAGTCCCGGCAGGCTCTGGTCCAGTCCCGGCAGGCTCTGGTCCAGTCCCGAAAGACTCTGGTCCAGTCCCGGCAGACTCAGGTCCAGTCCCGGCAGACTCTGGTCCAGTCCCGGCAGACTCTGGTCCAGTCCCGGTAGGCTCTGGTCCAGTCCCGGCAGACTCTGGTACAGTCCCGGTAGGCTCTGGTCCAGTCCCGGTAGACTCTGGTCCAGTCCCGGCAGGCTCTGGTACAGTCCCGGCAGACTCTGGTCCAGTCCCGAAAGACTCTGGTCCAGTCCCGGCAGACTCAGGTCCAGTCCCGGCAGACTCTGGTCCAGTCCCGGCAGACTCTGGTCCAGTCCCGGCAGACTCTGGTCCAGTTCCGGCAGGCTCTAGTCCAGTCCCGGCAGGCTCTGGTACAGTCCCGGCAGGCTCTAGTCCAGTCCCGGCAGGCTCTGGTCCAGTCCCGGCAGGCTCTGGTCCAGTGCCGGCAGGCTCTGGTCCAGTCCCGGTAGGCTCTGGTCCAGTGACTCTGGTCCAGTCCCGGCAGGCTCTGGTACAGTCCCGGCAGGCTCTGGTGCAGTCCCGGCAGGCTTTGGAACAGTCCCGGCAGACTCTGGTCCAGTCCCGGCAGGCTCTGGTGCAGTCCCGGCAGACTCTGGTCCAGTCCCGGCAGGCTCTGGTGCAGTCCCGGCAGGCTCTGGTCTAGTCCCGGCAGGCTTTGGAACAGTCCCGGCAGGCTCTGGTCCAGTCCCGGCAGGTTCTGGTACAGTCCCGGCAGGCTCTGGTGCAGTCCCGGCAGGCTCTGGTCTAGTCCCGGCAGGCTTTGGAACAGTCCCGGCAGGCTCTGGTGCAGTCCTGGCAGGCTCTGGTGCAGTCCCGGCAGGCTCTGGTGCAGTCCCGGCAGGCTCTGGTGCAGTCCCGGCAGGCTCTGGTGCAGTCCCGGCAGGCTCTGGTGCAGTCCCGGCAGGCTCTGGTCCAGTCCCGGCAGGCTCTGGTGCAGTCCCGGCAGGCTCTGGTGCAGTCCCGGCAGGCTCTGGTCCAGTCCCGGCAGGCTCTGGTGCAGTCCCGGCAGGCTCTGGTGCAGTCCCGGCAGGCTCTGGTGCAGTCCCGGCAGGCTCTGGTGCAGTCCCGGCAGGCTCTGGTCCAGTCCCGGCAGGCTCTGGTGCAGTCCCGGCAGGCTCTGGTGCAGTCCCGGCAGGCTCTGGTCCAGTCCCGGCAGGCTCTGGTCCAGTCCCGGCAGGCTCTGGTGCAGTCCCGGCAGGCTCTGGTACAGTCCCGGCAGACTCTTGTCCAGTCCCGGCAGGCTCTGGTACAGTCCCGGCAGACTCTGGTCCAGTCCCGGCAGGCTCTGGTACAGTCCCGGCAGGCTCTGGTTCAGTCCCGGCAGGCTCTGGTACAGTCCCGGCAGACTCTGGTCCAGTCCCGGCAGGCTCTGGTACAGTCCCGGCAGGCTCTGGTACAGTCCCGGCAGACTCTGGTGCAGTCCCGGCAGGCTCTGGTACAGTCCCGGCAGGCTCTGGTACAGTCCCGGCAGGCTCTGGTACAGTCCCGGCTGACTCTGGTGCAGTCCCGGCAGGCTCTGGTACAGTCCCGGCAGGCTCTGGTACAGTCCCGGCAGACTCTGGTCCAGTCCCGGCAGGCTCTGGTACAGTCCCGGCAGGCTCTGGTACAGTCCCGGCAGACTCTGGTGCAGTCCCGGCAGGCTCTGGTACAGTCCCGGCAGGCTCTGGTACAGTCCCGGCAGGCTCTGGTCCAGTCCCGGCAGGCTCTGGTCCAGTCCCGGCAGGCTCTGGTGCAGTCCCGGTAGGCTCTGGTACAGTCCCGGCAGACTCTGGTACAGTCCCGGCAGGCTCTGGTACAGTCCCGGCAGGCTCTGGTACAGTCCCGGCAGGCTCTGGTGCAGTCCCGGTAGGCTCTGGTACAGTCCCGGCAGACTCTGGTACAGTCCCGGCAGGCTCTGGTGCAGTCCCGGTAGGCTCTGGTACAGTCCCGGCAGACTCTGGTACAGTCCCGGTAGGCTCTGGTGCAGTCCCGGCAGGCTCTGGTCCAGTCCCGGCAGGCTCTGGTGCAGTCCCGGTAGGCTCTGGTACAGTCCCGGCAGACTCTGGTACAGTCCCGGCAGGCTCTGGTACAGTCCCGGCAGGCTCTGGTCCAGTCCCGGCAGGCTCTGGTGCAGTCCCGGTAGGCTCTGGTACAGTCCCGGCAGACTCTGGTACAGTCCCGGCAGGCTCTGGTACAGTCCCGGCAGGCTCTGGTACAGTCCCGGTAGGCTCTGGTACAGTCCCGGCAGGCTCTGGTACAGTCCCGGCAGACTCTGGTCCAGTCCCGGCAGGCTCTGGTACAGTCCCGGCAGGCTCTGGTACAGTCCCGGCAGACTCTGGTACAGTCCCGGCAGGCTCTGGTACAGTCCCGGCAGGCTCTGGTCCAGTCCCGGCAGGCTCTGGTCCAGTCCCGGCAGGCTCTGGTACAGTCCCGGCAGACTCTGGTCCAGTCCCGGCAGGCTCTGGTACAGTCCCGGCAGGCTCTGGTACAGTCCCGGCAGACTCTGGTGCAGTCCCGGCAGGCTCTGGTACAGTCCCGGCAGGCTCTGGTACAGTCCCGGCAGGCTCTGGTACAGTCCCGGCAGGCTCTGGTACAGTCCCGGCAGGCTCTGGTACAGTCCCGGCAGACTCTGGTGCAGTCCCGGCAGGCTCTGGTACAGTCCCGGCAGGCTCTGGTACAGTCCCGGCAGGCTCTGGTCCAGTCCCGGCAGGCTCTGGTGCAGTCCCGGCAGGCTCTGGTACAGTCCCGGCAGGCTCTGGTCCAGTCCCGGCAGGCTCTGGTCCAGTCCCGGCAGGCTCTGGTGCAGTCCCGGCAGTCTCTGGTCCAGTCCCGGCAGGCTCTGGTGCAGTCTCGGCAGACTCTGGTCCAGTCTCGGCAGGCTCTGGTGCAGTTCCGGTAGGCTCTGGTCCAGTCCCGGCAGGCTCTGGTACAGTCCCGGCAGGCTCTGGTACAGTCCCGGCAGGCTCTGGTGCAGTCCCGGTAGGCTCTGGTACAGTCCCGGCAGACTCTGGTCCAGTCCCGGCAGGCTCTGGTGCAGTCCCGGCAGGCTCTGGTACATTCCCGGCAGTCTCTGGTCCAGTCCCGGCAGGCTCTGGTCCAGTCCCGGCAGGCTCTGGTCCAGTCCCGGTAGGCTCTGGTACAGTCCCGGCAGGCTCTGGTCCAGTCCCGGCAGGCTCTGGTGCAGTCCCGGCAGGCTCTGGTACATTCCCGGCAGACTCTGGTCCAGTCCAGGCAGACTCTGGTACAGTCCCGGCAGGCTCTGGTGCAGTCCCGGCAGGCTCTGGTCCAGTCCCGGCAGGCTCTGGTCCAGTCCCGGCAGACTCTGGTACATTCCCGGCAGGCTCTGGTGCAGTCCCGGCAGGCTCTGGTCTAGTCCCGGCAGGCTCTGGTGCAGTCCCGGCAGGCTCTGGTCCAGTCCCGGTAGGCTCTGGTACAGTCCCGGCAGGCTCTGGTCCAGTCCCGGCAGGCTCTGGTGCAGTCCCGGCAGGCTCTGGTACAGTCCCGGCAGGCTCTGGTGCAGTCCCGGCAGGCTCTGGTACAGTCCCGGCAGGCTCTGGTGCAGTCCCGGCAGGCTCTGGTGCAGTCCCGGCAGACTCTGGTCCAGTCCCGGCAGACTCTGGTACAGTCCCGGCAGGCTCTGGTGCAGTCCCGGCAGGCTCTGGTCCAGTCCCGGCAGGCTCTGGTGCAGTCCCGGCAGGCTCTGGTCCAGTCCCGGCAGGCTCTGGTGCAGTCCCGGCAGGCTCTGGTCCAGTCCCGGCAGGCTCTGGTGCAGTCCCGGCAGGCTCTGGTGCAGTCCCGGCAGGCTCTGGTGCAGTCCCGGCAGGCTCTGGTGCAGTCCCGGCAGGCTCTGGTCCAGTCCCGGCAGGCTCTGGTGCAGTCCCGGCAGGCTCTGGTGCAGTCCCGGCAGGCTCTGGTGCAGTCCCGGCAGGCTCTGGTCCAGTCCCGGCAGGCTCTGGTCCAGTCCCGGCAGGCTCTGGTGCAGTCCCGGCAGGCTCTGGTGCAGTCCCGGCAGGCTCTGGTCCAGTCCCGGCAGGCTCTGGTGCAGTCCCGGCAGGCTCTGGTGCAGTCCCGGCAGGCTCTGGTGCAGTCCCGGCAGGCTCTGGTCCAGTCCCGGCAGGCTCTGGTGCAGTCCCGGCAGGCTCTGGTGCAGTCCCGGCAGGCTCTGGTACAGTCCCGGCAGGCTCTGGTGCAGTCCCGGCAGGCTCTGGTCCAGTCCCGGTAGGCTCTGGTACAGTCCCGGCAGGCTCTGGTCCAGTCCCGGCAGGCTCTGGTCCAGTCCCGGCAGACTCTGGTACAGTCCCGGCAGGCTCTGGTACAGTCCCGGCAGGCTCTGGTACATTCCCGGCAGACTCTGGTCCAGTCCCGGCAGACTCTGGTCCAGTCCCGGCAGGTTCTGGTCCAGACCCGGCAGGCTCTGGTGCAGTCCCGGCAGGCTCTGGTCCAGTCCCGGCAGGCTCTGGTACATTCCCGGTAGGCTCTGGTCCAGTCCCGGCAGGCTCTGGTGCAGTCCCGGCAGGCTCTGGTGCAGTCCCGGCAGGCTCTGGTACATTCCCGGTAGGCTCTGGTCCAGTCCCGGCAGGCTCTGGTCCAGTCCCGGCAGACTCTGGTACATTCCCGGCAGGCTCTGGTGCAGTCCCGGCAGGCTCTGGTACATTCCCGGCAGACTCTGGTCCAGTCCCGGCAGACTCTGGTACAGTCCCGGCAGGCTCTGGTGCAGTCCCGGCAGGCTCTGGTCCAGTCCCGGCAGGCTCTGGTCCAGTCCCGGCAGACTCTGGTACATTCCCGGCAGGCTCTGGTGCAGTCCCGGCAGGCTCTGGTCCAGTCCCGGCAGGCTCTGGTGCAGTCCCGGCAGGATCTGGTCCAGTCCCGGTAGGCTCTGGTACAGTCCCGGCAGGCTCTGGTCCAGTCCCGGCAGGCTCTGGTGCAGTCCCGGCAGGCTCTGGTACATTCCCGGCAGACTCTGGTCCAGTCCCGGCAGACTCTGGTACAGTCCCGGCAGGCTCTGGTGCAGTCCCGGCAGGCTCTGGTCCAGTCCCGGCAGGCTCTGGTGCAGTCCCGGCAGGCTCTGGTCCAGTCCCGGCAGGCTCTGGTGCAGTCCCGGCAGGCTCTGGTGCAGTCCCGGCAGGCTCTGGTCCAGTCCCGGCAGGCTCTGGTGCAGTCCCGGCAGGCTCTGGTGCAGTCCCGGCAGGCTCTGGTGCAGTCCCGGCAGGCTCTGGTCCAGTCCCGGCAGGCTCTGGTCCAGTATCGGCAGGCTCTGGTGCAGTCCCGGCAGGCTCTGGTGCAGTCCCGGCAGGCTCTGGTCCAGTCCCGGCAGGCTCTGGTGCAGTCCCGGCAGGCTCTGGTGCAGTCCCGGCAGGCTCTGGTACAGTCCCGGCAGGCTCTGGTGCAGTCCCGGCAGGCTCTGGTCCAGTCCCGGTAGGCTCTGGTACAGTCCCGGCAGGCTCTGGTCCAGTCCCGGCAGGCTCTGGTGCAGTCCCGGCAGGCTCTGGTACATTCCCGGCAGACTCTGGTCCAGTCCCGGCAGACTCTGGTACAGTCCCGGCAGGCTCTGGTGCAGTCCCGGCAGGCTCTGGTCCAGTCCCGGCAGGCTCTGGTCCAGTCCCGGCAGACTCTGGTACATTCCCGGCAGGCTCTGGTGCAGTCCCGGCAGGCTCTGGTCCAGTCCCGGCAGGCTCTGGTGCAGTCCCGGCAGGCTCTGGTCCAGTCCCGGTAGGCTCTGGTACAGTCCCGGCAGGCTCTGGTCCAGTCCAGGCAGGCTCTGGTGCAGTCCCGGCAGGCTCTGGTACATTCCCGGCAGACTCTGGTCCAGTCCCGGCAGACTCTGGTACAGTCCCGGCAGGCTCTGGTGCAGTCCCGGCAGGCTCTGGTCCAGTCCCGGCAGGCTCTGGTGCAGTCCCGGCAGGCTCTGGTCCAGTCCCGGCAGGCTCTGGTGCAGTCCCGGCAGGCTCTGGTACATTCCCGGCAGACTCTGGTCCAGTCCCGGCAGGCTCTGGTCCAGTCCCGGCAGGCTCTGGTGCAGTCCCGGCAGGCTCTGGTACATTCCCGGCAGTCTCTGGTCCAGTCCCGGCAGGCTCTGGTCCAGTCCCGGCAGGATCAGGCACAGTCCCGGCAGGCTCTGGTCCAGTCCCGGCAGGCTCTGGTCCAGTCCCGGCAGGCTCTGGTACAGTCCCGGCAGGCTCTGGTACAGTCCCGGCAGGCTCTGGTGCAGTCCCGGCAGGCTCTGGTCCAGTCCCGGCAGACTCTGGTCCAGTCCCGGCAGGCTCTGGTGCAGTCCCGGTAGGCTCTGGTACAGTCCCGGCAGACTCTGGTCCAGTCCCGGCAGGCTCTGGTGCAGTCCCGGTAGGCTCTGGTCCAGTCCCGGCAGGCTCTGGTACAGTCCCGGCAGGCTCTGGTACAGTCCCGGCAGACTCTGGTCCAGTCCCGGCAGGCTCTGGTGCAGTCCCGGCAGGCTCTGGTACAGTCCCGGCAGACTCTGGTACAGTCCCGGCAGGCTCTGGTACAGTCCCGGCAGACTCTGCAACAGTCCCGGCAGACTCTGGTACAGTCCCGGCAGACTCTGGTCCAGTCCCGGCAGGCTCTGGTGCAGTCCCGGCAGACTCTGGTACAGTCCCGGCAGACTCTGCAACAGTCCCGGCAGGCTCTGGTCCAGTCCCGGCAGGCTCTGGTGCAGTCCCGGCAGACTCTGGTACAGTCCCGGCAGACTCTGCAACAGTCCCGGCAGGCTCTGGTACAGTCCCGGCAGACTCTGGTCCAGTCCCGGCAGGCTCTGGTACAGTCCCGGCAGACTCTGGTCCAGTCCCGGCAGGCTCTGGTGCAGTCCCGGCAGGCTCTGGTACAGTCCCGGCAGACTCTGGTGCAGTCCCGGCAGGCTCTGGTGCAGTCCCGGCAGGCTCTGGTCCAGTCCCGGCAGGCTCTGGTACAGTCCCGGCAGACTCTGGTCCAGTCCTGGCAGGCTCTGGTACAGTCCCGGCAGGCTCTGGTCCAGTCCCGGCAGACTCTGGTCCAGTCCCGGCAGGCTCTGGTCCAGTCCCGGCAGACTCTGGTCCAGTCCCGGCAGGCTCTGGTACAGTCCCGGCAGACTCTGGTACAGTCCCGGCAGGCTCTGGTACAGTCCCGGCAGACTCTGCAACAGTCCCGGCAGACACTGGTCCAGTCCCGGCAGACTCTGGTCCAGTCCTGGCAGGCTCTGGTACAGTCCCGGCAGGCTCTGGTCCAGTCCCGGCAGACTCTGGTCCAGTCCCGGCAGGCTCTGGAACAGTCCCGGCAGACACAGGTCCAGTCCCGGCAGGCTCTGGTCCAGTCCTGGCAGGCTCTGGTACAGTCCCGGCAGGCTCTGGTCCAGTCCCGGCAGACTCTGGTACAGTCCCGGCAGACTCTGGTCCAGTCCCGGCAGGCTCTGGTACAGTCCCGGCAGGCTCTGGTGCAGTCCCGGCAGACTCTGGTACAGTCCCGGCAGACTCTGGTACAGTCCCGGCAGGCTCTGGTCCAGTCCCGGCAGACTCTGGTCCAGTCCCGGCAGGCTCTGGTACAGTCCCGGCAGACTCTGGTCCAGTCCCGGCAGGCTCTGGTACAGTCCCGGCAGACACTGGTCCAGTCCCGGCAGACTCTGGTCCAGTCCTGGCAGGCTCTGGTCCAGTCCCGGCAGGCTCTGGTACAGTCCCGGCAGACTCTGGTCCAGTCCCGGCAGACTCTGGTCCAGTCCCGGCAGGCTCTGGTACAGTCCCGGCAGACTCTGGTCCAGTCCCGGTAGACTCTGGTCCAGTCCCGGCAGGCTCTGGTACAGTCCCGGCAGACTCTGGTACAGTCCCGGCAGACACTGGTCCAGTCCCGGCAGACTCTGGTCCAGTCCCGGCAGACTCTGGTCCAGTCCCGGCAGACTCTGGTCCAGTCCCGGCAGGCTCTGGTACAGTCCCGGCAGACACTGGTCCAGTCCCGGCAGGCTCTGGTCCAGTCCTGGCAGGCTCTGGTACAGTCCCGGCAGACACTGGTCCAGTCCCGGCAGACTCTGGTACAGTCCCGGCAGGCTCTGGTCCAGTCCCGGCAGGCTCTGGTCCAGTCCCGGCAGACACTGGTCCAGTCCCGGCAGGCTCTGGTCCAGTCCCGGCAGGCTCTGGTCCAGTCCCGGCAGACACTGGTCCAGTCCCGGCAGGCTCTGGTACAGTCCCGGCAGGCTCTGGTCCAGTCCCGGCAGACTCTGGTCCAGTCCCGGCAGACACTGGTCCAGTCCCGGCAGGCTCTGGTACAGTCCCGGCAGACACTGGTCCAGTCCCGGCAGACTCTGGTCCAGTCCCGGCAGGCTCTGGTACAGTCCCGGCAGACACTGGTCCAGTCCCGGCAGGCTCTGGTCCAGTCCCGGCAGGCTCTGGTACAGTCCCGGCAGGCTCTGGTCCAGTCCCGGCAGGCTCTGGTCCAGTCCCGGCAGACACTGGTCCAGTCCCGGCAGACACTGGTCCAGTCCCGGCAGGCTCTGGTCCAGTCCCGGCAGGCTCTGGTCCAGTCCCGGCAGACTCTGGTACAGTCCCGGCAGACACTGGTCCAGTCCCGGCAGGCTCTGGTCCAGTCCCGGCAGGCCCTGGTCCAGTCCCGGCAGGCTCTGGTACAGTCCCGGCAGACACTGGTCCAGTCCCGGCAGACTCTGGTCCAGTCCCGGCAGGCTCTGGTACAGTCCCGGCAGACACTGGTCCAGTCCCGGCAGGCTCTGGTCCAGTCCCGGCAGACAATGGTCCAGTCCCGGCAGGCTCTGGTCCAGTCCCGGCAGACACTGGTCCAGTCCCGGCAGGCTCTGGTCCAGTCCCGGCAGGCTCTGGTCCAGTCCCGGCAGGCTCTGGTCCAGTCCCGGCAGACTCTGGTCCAGTCCCGGCAGGCTCTGGTCCAGTCCTGGCAGGCTCTGGTACAGTCCCGGCAGACTCTTGTCCAGTTCCGGCAGGCTCTGGTACAGTCCCGGCAGACACTGGTCCAGTCCCGGCAGACTCTGGTCCAAGTCCTGGCAGGCTCTGGTCCAGTCCCGGCAGGCTCTGGTACAGTCCCGGCAGACTCTGGTCCAGTCCCGGCAGGCTCTGGTCCAG
>NW_026962235.1:0-1930 GCF_032445375.1 Bacillus rossius redtenbacheri
TCTGTCTCTCTCCACTCCAACAAATAAAATGTCATATTATTAGCTAATGTACAGTGGATTATTCCTTAGTGAAAGCAGATTAACATATACGGTTTAAACTAATATTACAGTAAAAAATAAATTATGGAAATACTGCGAAAATCTAAACTTTAACATGTGGTTGAATAGGACCTGAAATACGGCATTTGGCAAAGCTCAGTTTTCTAAGGGTTTTTAGATTACCTAGGATTTTTATGTACAGTACACTGTGTAGGTACTATAGGTACTTGGTGGTTCTAAATTTTGTGGAGAAACCACATAGTGGTTTTATGTAATGAAAAATATATAGTAAAACAAAATGTATTATACAATGTAAAGATATGTGTATTTATACAGTTATTAAATATTTCATTATTAAAATCATGGAAATTACTTCAGTTGAAACATTAAATTTCGCAAAAAAAAATTAGAATCTACAATTAAAAGTAAATACTGTGGCTGACAATATTTCCTTTTTAAAAAATATCAATTATATGTTTTTTTATTTAACTTTTAAAGTGTTTTGCTCATTAATTTTCTCATAAATATAATTTTTACATGTAATATCAATTTACTGTTTAATTCATCTCTTGCGGTCTGAAATTTAACATATTGAACTTGTATTATATACTTGTAAAAAGCTTTTAACGTATAGCTGCAAGGAATTCAGAACATCTCACAAAAACTTCTTTTTTTTTCATGGCTGTTATTCTAAAGAATACAAGAAAAGTAAAAATAAAATTAAAAAATAATTTGAAATATAAAAAAATGTGTATTATAAAAGCGGGGCAAAACAAAATTATTGCTACCACAATGTCATAACGATTTCATGAATTTCGGCGAAGTCACGTTTCCGCACATGGTCAATACTAAATCCGAGCTTCCACGAAGTGACAAAGTACAAGAGCTCCACATTAAACTGTATGTTACATGTGGAACGATCGGCTCGCCGACATCACTATCTACAAAATAAATGGTGAGCACGCCCAGTTCAGAAAATTTTGGCCGTAAACTTACTTTCAGAAAGGCCAGCGTGATAAATATATCTCGTTTCATAAAAAAAAAAATATATATATTCTGGTATTTTACGTGGCTTGAACACTCAAAATGGGTTTACTGGGCTACGCGGTCACTACACGGACGCTGAAACGAGAGAAAATTTTAGGATTTCTTAAGATTTTGTTCGGCCATTTCCCACATATCTTTCTTTCCGAAGTATTCTGCATCATAAGTTTTATCAAATAATGGAAGCTCTAACTGCATGCTCGCGTTGTGTTCCTGTAAATGTACAGTTGTAATTGGTTTTGCAGCCTTGTAATTGTTACTTGGTAGTATATAATTTAACGTTGATACATTTTTTTATAGTTAAATCCTTTATCTTAATTACATATTTGGTTCTGGAAATATTCAAAAATGACAGTAAATTTTCGAACGCATTAAGTAATGTTTTTTATGCATATTAATCTTATTCCAGTTGTTTTTATGTAAACAAGAGCTATGTGATTGTTTATTGTATTGCAGGAATAGCCGGAGATATCCTAGATAAAGTTTTACCGCATTTTGTGTAGGATTTTGGCAGTCCTGCACTTGCAGCACGTTGCCCTGGGTGCATCTAATTAGAAGTTTTGTACGTGGCACCTATGTTTATAAAATTATAATGGAATATTGGTGGAATGAATTGGTGCGTGAAACGGGAGTATCCCAAAAAAAAACTCACTGGCTTATGGCAACTTCTGCCACATTTAAACTTGCGATAAGTTCGGGTGGACACCACCTGTAATCGAATCTGTATTTTCTTGGTGAGAAGACAGTGATTTGATAAATCAATCATCGTGTCCCCTAGCTAGCAAGATTTAAATAATATATAATGTAAAACTAAACCCACGCTTATACACAAATCATATTAAATAGC
>NW_026962236.1:0-1882 GCF_032445375.1 Bacillus rossius redtenbacheri
CTGCATTAGCTGACGCGAAAAGTGCTTCAATTGAATAATTTTTTCTTCATTCTCAATCGAGAAAAAAAATTGTTTTTCAATAAGCATACAAATGTGAAGGTTCTACTCAGTATTAAACCAGAAAATATTTGGATTCAAATATAATTACAAAAAATAAACACTATCTTAACATGGACCACTGCAGCGAAATTTTTATTTTAAATTTTAATTTATATGGAACAAACTAAGTATTTTCCACACATACCTCTTTATTCTATCGCTAGCCCAAGGCTATCTTTACAATTTGTACCATCCTTAATTTTAAGCTAGGCCGTGAGATCTCCTGTATATACTTTTACCAACAATAATGTACGCCGAATGACTGACACGGTCTCAATTTATATTGATATTCCATGTGTCGCAGTCATACGCTCCCAGACGACGATATCTGACTGTAGATTTAAGGCAATATAATATACGTTTAATCACTAGCATCTTTCTTTTCAACAAGCATAAATTTCTTAATGATTAATTTATCATATATATTATTGAGTGAAAACTATTTTATGCATGGCCTAAAATGTAATTTATGAAATGATTGTAGAAACTTAGCAGTTTCTTATACATTCATGTGTTTGCAATTGAGTGTACAATTTTACTATCTTCACACATATATGTGCTGACATAAAAAATTAAGTTTTGAAAATATAGAAATTTATTTCTTTTGTAGCTGGCTAGTAGTGTAGAGGCTTAAAATTAATCCCTTCCGTATTATTCAAGTACTCCATATGGGCAAATTTTGTACGCGAGGACACAATTACACTACTGCCCACTTGAATTTGGATACGGTCTTAAATGGAATGGATGACAATGAATCTACAAATCTAACTAAAGAAGCAAATTTACATGTATCAAAAAAATAAATCATAGTTGTGCATACACCTACTGAAATGTAACAAAGGGTATGAAATCACTCGTTGCCTAAATAAGCTAATAAGAGTTAGTTATCACACGCACATTCATACACAGATTCACGTTGTAAGCAGTCCACAAAATAATAATACATTTTTTGCATATTTCATTTCATGTTCGGACGGCACTTGTGATATGATTTCCGGGGACAAATACATACAATATATATTTAAGGCGAATAGCTAAGTTTTCCGAATGCATTGAAGTCTGGTCCAGAGCCTGATTCTCGTCGCTGCAATATGTTGATAAACATTTGGAAGAATGCACGGGGATTGCTAGCATAGAGTTACTCGTGGCTCGTGTGAAATTACTATGATAACTGTGTAGGTAATTTATATTGTCGACACACAATAAGGTGATCCGGGCTGCATTTCCATAAAGGGAGAACTGTAATTATGCTAATTTGCAATATCTGCTCCTTCCAGGTGAGGACTGTTTTTATCAGAACTTAATGTTTTTCTCAACGCTGTAGAGAAATTAATTTTAACTCATTCAAGCGATAGCCTTTGTTTATCATATAAGCGGAACCAATTCATATAGCCTGGGGTTTCTCTGTTTACAGCATAAGTTTTTTTTTTTCATGTGTTCGTTTAGAAATGGAAGCAAGACTTTAACATTACTAATTGAGTAATCAATATGAATTGATTAAGTATTAAAATATGCATGTACATCAGCTTTATTGTAGTATTGGAATTAATATAAATCATTAATTAATAAAGAAAATAACAGTTTGACAAGATTCGAACCCTAATGGATACGAGCTATTATTGGTAGCCATCTATGTGGTTAAGTGTTGTTTAATGTGTAAGAAAAGACGCATCGCCGAAAATTCGCCACCAACAAAGTCGACAAACAAAATAAAATACATCGCCATCAAAGACTTTACTTTTGTAAGGACCTCTCTGATAGAATTTCCACCAAATACTAACTA
>NW_026962237.1:0-1872 GCF_032445375.1 Bacillus rossius redtenbacheri
ATTGCCTGCCTAATTAACTGCTTAATCGCCTGCCATATTGCCTGCCTAATTAACTGCTTAATTAACTGCCTAATTGCCTGCATAATTGCCTGTCTAATTGCCTGCCTATTTGCCTGTCTATTTGCCTGCATAATTGCCTGCCTAATTGCCTGCCTAATTAACTGCTTAATTAACTGCCTAATTGCCTTCCTAATTGCCTGCCTTATTGCCCGCATAATTACCTGCCTCATTGCCTGCCTTAAAGCCTGCCTTATTGCCTGCCTATTTGCCTGCCTAATTGCCCGCCTAATTAACTGCCTAATTACTGCCTCATTGCCTGCATATTTGCCTGTCTAATTGCCTGCCTAATTTCCTGTCTATTTGCCTGCATATTTGCCTCCCAAAAAGCCTTCCTTGTTGCCTGCCTAATTGCCTGCCTAATTAACTGCCTAATAAACTGCCTAACTGCCTGCCTAATTAAATGCCTCATTGCCTGCCTAAAAGCCTGCCTTATTGCCTGCCTGATTGCCTGCCTAATTAACTGCCTAATTAACTGCCTAATTGCATGCCTAATTAACTGCTGGATTACCTGCCTAATTGCCCGCCTAATTAACTGCCTTATTGCCTCCCAAAAAGCCTTCCTTGTTGCCTGCCTAATTGCCTGCCTAATTAACAGCCTAATTAACTGCCTAATTGCCTGCATTATTGCCTGCCTAATTGCCTGCCTAATTAACTGCCTAATTAACTGCCTAATTGCTTGCCTAATTGCCTGCCTTAATGCCTGCCTAATTAACTGCCTAATTTACTGCATAATTGCCTGCTAATTGCCTGCCTTATTAACTGCCTAATTAACTGCCTAATTAACTGCCTAATTGCCTGCCTAATTGCCTGCCTTATTGCCTGCCTAATTAACTGCCTAATTAACTGCCTAATTAACTGCCTAATTGCCTGCCTAATTAACTGCTGGATTGCCTGCATAATTGCCTGCCTAATTCCCTGTTTATTAACTGCCTGATTAACTGCCTAATTAACTGCCTAATTAACTGCCTATTTACCTGCTAATTGCCTGCCTAATTA
The DNA here is from genome assembly GCF_032445375.1 of Bacillus rossius redtenbacheri. NCBI lineage: Eukaryota > Metazoa > Arthropoda > Insecta > Phasmatodea > Bacillidae > Bacillus > Bacillus rossius. Next base: position 1,057 of record NW_026962237.1, read on the forward strand.
ACTGCTGGATTGCCTGCCTTATTGCCCGCCTAATTAACAGCCTCATTGCCTGCCTAAAAGCCTGCCTTGTTGCCTGCCTAATTGCCTGCCTAATTAACTGCCTGCATAAATGCCTGCCTAATTGCCTGCCTAATTAACTGCCTATTTAACTGCCTAATTAACTGCCTAATTGCCTGCCTAATTGCCTGCCTTAATGCCTGCCTAATTAACTGCCTAATTAACTGCCTAATTAACTGCCTAATTGCCTGCCTAATTAACTGCTGGATTGCCTGCATTATTGCCTGCCTAATTCCCTGTTTATTTACTGCCTGATTAACTGCCTAATTAACTGCCTAATTAACTGCCTTTTTGCCTGCCTAATTAACTGCTGGATTGCCTTCCTAATTGCCCGCCTAATTAACTGCCTCATTGCCTGCCTAAAAGCCTGCCTTGTTGCATGCCTAATTGCCTGCCTAATTAACTGCCTGCATAAATGCCTGCCTAATTGCCTGCCTAATTAACTGCCTATTTAACTGCCTAATTAACTGCCTAATTGCCTGCCTTATTGCCCGCCTAATTACCTACCTCATTGCCTGCCTTAAAGCCTGCCTTATTGCCTGCATAATTGCCTGCCTAATTGCCTGCCTAATTAACTGCTTAATCGCCTGCCTAATTGCCTGCCTAATTAACTGAATAATTAACTGCCTAATTGCCTTCCTAATTGCCTTCCTAGTTAACTGCCTAATTAACGGCCTAATTAATTGACTAATTGCCTGCCTAATTACCTGCCTTATTGCCCGCCTAATTACCTGCCCCATTGCCTGCCTAAAAGCCTGC
>NW_026962238.1:0-1843 GCF_032445375.1 Bacillus rossius redtenbacheri
TTTGTCCCGTTACGCACATTGTCCCGTTACGCTCATTGTACGCTTGCGCCGCATCTATCTCTCTTCCACACGATTGGAACAACCATCGATTTGACTTTTTCGAGGCACATTAAACTTTAAACACTCTCATTCGTAAAATTCTGGCTTTTTTTATAATCTCTTCGTTAAAGTAATAAACATATTTGAATTAATGAGTGCAAATAAAGTAAATTTATCAATTAAATTGTAGATTTCATTTCACTCCCTCTGTGTCCGTACAAAATAGTGATAATTCAATAAAAATGATTCAATTTTATTCATAAAAGTATGCAAAAATTTCATCAATGTTTTGTTATGACGTTGTCACGTTAAACTATCGTCCGTAAACCGACTTTACAGACAACCAATTTTTTGTTGTTGTAAATCTTGACTGACACGGAAGTTGTCACTCATGTGCACAGCAAATATAGAGTTATTATCTTGACGACTAGTCATGCGAAGGGGCGGGCGCAGTGGCGTGTGGTTCCAAAGGTCGCGACCCACAATCGCTGAAGCTTACGTTTTCACGAGTTCATCTCCAGAAAGTCACACTAACTTGTAACTTGCCGATGTGGGGCACAATTCCGTCGAAGGAGAGAAGACGCACATCTAATACAGTACTACGTTTTACAGGAGGAAAACTGATTTGATTTGTTTTGTTTTTTATTGCATTCAATAGACATAATGGTATAGAATATGTCATAAAAAATACAAATAAACATAAATACAAACACATACAATAGACATAATGGTATAGAATATGTCATAAAAAATACAAATAAACATAAATACAAACACATAAACAGGTACAAGAACAGTATAAAAAACATACAAAATTAAAATAATATAACAGCTGCACTTCCATGAATAAGCACCTATTTAGATAATATTATATATAAAAGAAAAGTGATACATAATTACAGTAAACAAAATTAAGTATAGATAACAATTAGAACACAATCTAACCTATATCACATAGTAAAGTTCATCATAATCATATATAAAATTCACAAAAAAAAAGTAAAAATATTACGAAGCTACCTCCTGTTCATAATCAACTATATTATAAAAAGCCTTATGTGATAAATAAATAAATAATTCTTTTTTTAATAAATTATATTGCTACATATTTTTTAGAGCTGATGGTAATTTATTAAATAATCTAATACCAACATTTCTAACTGACAGTAAAGTTTTATTTCTTATGAACCCTTTGCAGATAAAAAAACTCCATTGATTCGCGTTAAATGCTCATGAATATTAGTATTTTTTATATAAATTAATTTGTTTTTATAAATAAACAATAATACTTTGTAAATATAAATACAGGGCACAGTAAGAAGACCTAAAGATTTATAAATATCACAACTGTCCAAACGTTTCCTGTGGAGTATAATTCTTATTAATTTTTTTTTATATAATAAAAACTGTTACGTGCCACTGAATCTCAAAGAAATTTAAAAAAAAATAATCTACGTGCAGCGATTTAAACAAGAATTTTTTAAACTTTCTACTGCAAAAATTATAGTACTACTCCACAGCAGAATATCTAAATTCCAACTTAACTTTTCACTTTAAAAGCTTGTTAATGAAAACCATTTTTTTTCTTTCTTTTCCTTTCTCAATACTTTTCAGTGTTTACAAGATTCAGTTAACGTATGTTTTATGATCTTTATCCCGTCTGTATTACTGTTTTACCTTTATATGCGTATATTTAGATCTATTTTTGTCTGCAAAGCATTTAGTTGCAGGCTAACTGTATCAATGTTTTACAACCATGTGTGTATACTTGTATTTTATAATTTTATTGGCTATATTTGTTCTG
>NW_026962239.1:0-1806 GCF_032445375.1 Bacillus rossius redtenbacheri
TTAATCGGTCAATTAGGCAGACAATTGGGCAGTTAATTAGGCAGTTAATTGGGCAGGCAGTTGGGCAGGCAATTAGGCAGTTAATTAGGCAGGCAATTGGGCAGTTAATGAGGCAGTTAATTAGACAGGCAATTAGGCATTTAAATAAGGCAGTTAATTATGCAGGCATTTGTGCAGTTAATTAGGTAGTTAATTAGGCAGGCAATTAGGCAGGCACTTAGGCAGTTGATTAGGCAGGCAATTCAGCAGATAATAAGGCATGCAATAAAGCAGTTATTTAGGTAGGCAATTAGGCAGGCAATTAGGCAGGCAATAAGGCAGGCAATTAGGAAGTTAATTAGGCAGGCAATTAGGCAGGCAATTAAGCAGGCATTTAGGGAGGCAATTAAGCAGGCAATTAGGCAGGCAATTAAGCAGGCAATTAGGCAGGCAATAAGGCAGTTTATTAGTCAAGCAATTAGGCAGGCAATTAGGCAGGTAATTAAGCAGGCAATTATGCAGTTAATTAGGCAAGCATTTAGGCAAGCAGGCAATTATGCAGTTAATTAGGCAAGCAATTAGGCAAACAGGCAATTTGTCAGGCAGGTAAATAAGCAGGCAATTAAGCAGTTAATTAGGCAGGCAGCCAATTTGGCAGGTAATTAGGCTGGTTATTAGGCAGGCTATTAGGCAGTTAATTAGGTGGTCAATTAGGCAGGCAATTGGGCAGTTAATTAGGCAGTTAATTTGGCAGGCAATTTAGCAAATAATTAGGCAAATAATTAAGCAGGCAATTAGGCAATTAATTAGGCGGTCAATTAAGCAGGCAATTAGGCAGTTAATTAGGCAGGCAATTAGGCAGTTAATTAGGCAGGCAATTGGGCAGTTAATTAGGCAGGCAATTAGGCAGATGATTAAGCAGGCACTTAGGCAGTTAATTAGGCAGTTAATTAGGCAGGCAATTGGGCAGTTAATTAGGCAAACAATTGGGCAGGCAATAAGGCAGTTAATTAGACAGGCAATTAGGCAGGCACTTAGGCAGTTAATTAGGCAGGCAATTAGGCTGATAATAAGGCAGGCAATTAGGCAGTTAATTAGGCAGGCAATTAGGCAGTTAATTAGGCAGGCAATTAGGCAGTTAATTAGGCGGTCAATTAGGCAGGCAATTGGGCAGTTAATTAGGCAGGCAATTGGGCATGCAATTGGACAGTTATTTAGGCAGTTAATAAGGCAGGCAATTAGGCAGTTTATAAGTCAAGCAATTAGGCAGGCAATTAGGCAGGTAATTAAGCAGGCAATTATGCAGTTAATTAGGCAAGCATTTAGGCAAGCAGGCAATTATGCAGTTAATTAGGCAAGCAATTAGGCAAGCAGGCAATTTGGCAGGCAGGTAAATAAGCAGGCGATTAAGCAGTTAATTATGCAGGCAGCCAATTTGGCAGGTAATTAGGCTGGTAATTAGGCAGGCTATTAGGCAGTTAATTAGGTGGTCAATTAGGCAGGCAATTGGGCAGTTAATTAGACAGTTAATTTGGCAGGGAATTAAGCAAATAATTAGGCAGATAATTAGACAGATAATTAAGCAGGCAATTAGGCAATTAATTAGGCAGGCAATTAGGCATATATATGAGCAGGCAATTAGGCAGATAATTAAGCAGGCGATTAGGCAGTTAATTAGGCGGTCAATTAGGCAGGCAATTGGGCAGTTAATTAGGCAGTTAATTTGACAGGCATTTAGGAAGTTAATAAGGCAGTCAATTAGGCAGGCACTTAGGCAGTTAATTATGCAGTTAATTAGGCAGGCAATTAGGCAGTTAATAAGGCGGT
>NW_026962240.1:0-1713 GCF_032445375.1 Bacillus rossius redtenbacheri
TAATTAGGCAGGCAATTATGCAGACAATTAGGCAGTTAATTAGGCAGGCAATAAGGCAGGCAATTAGGCAGGCAACAAGGCAGGCTTTTAGGCAGGCAATAAGGCAGTTAATTAGGCGGGCAATTAGGCAGGCAATTATGCAGGCAATTAGGCAGTTAATTATGCAGGCAATTAGGCAGGCAATTAGGCAGGTAACAAGGCAGGCTTTTAGGCAGGTAATGAGGCAGTTAATTAGGCGGGCAATTAGCAGGCAATTATGCAGGCAATTAGGCAGTTAATTATGCAGGCAATTAGGCAGGCAATTAGGCAGGTAACAAGGCAGGCTTTTAGGCAGGTAATGAGGCAGTTAATTAGGCGGGCAATTAGGCAGCAATCCACCAATTATTATTGCAGGCAATTAGGCAGTTAATTAGGCAGTTAATTAGGCAGTTAATTAGGCAGGCAATTAGGCATGCAACAAGGCAGGCTTTTAGGCAGGCAACGAGGCAGTTTATTAGGCAGGCAGTTAGGCAATTAATTAGGAAGCCAATTTTGCAGGCAATCCAGCAGTTAATTAGGCAGGCAATTAGAAAGTTAATTAGGCAGGCATTAAGGCAGGCAATTAGGCAGGCATTTAGGCAGTTAATCAGGTAGTTAATTAGGCAGTTAATTAGGCAGTTAATTAGGCAGGCAATTACGCAGTTAATTAGGCAGGCATTAAGGCAGGCAATTAGGCAGGCATTAAGGCAGGCAATTAGGCAGGCAATTAGGTAGTTAATTAGGCATTTAATAAGGCAGTTAATTAGGCAATTAATTAGGCAGTTAATTAGGCAGTTAATTAGGAAGTTAACTAGGCAGTTAATTATACAGGCAATTAGGCAGGCAATTAGGCAGTTAATTAGGCAGGCAATTAGACAGGCAATTAGGCAGGCAATCAGGCAGTTAATTAGGCAGTTATTGGGGAAGTTAATTAGGCAGGCAATAAGGCAGTTAATTAGGCAGGCAATTAGGCAGGTAATTATGCAGGCATATAGGCAATTAATTAGGCAGGCAATTAGGCAGGCAATAAGGCAGGCTTTTAGGCAGGCAATGAGGCAGTTAATTAGGCAGCAGTTAGGCAGTTAATTAGGCAGGCAATTAAACAGGCAATCCAGCAATTAATTAGGCAGGCAATTAGGCAGTTAATTAGGCAGGCAATTAGGCAGGCATTTATGCAGGCAATTAGGCAGTAATTAGTTAGGCAATTAGGCAGTTAATTAGGCGGGCAATTAGGCAGGCAATCCAGCAGTTTATTAGAATAGGCAATAAGGCAGTTAATTAGGCAGTTAATTAGGCAGGCAATTAGGCAGGCAATTAGGCAGGCAATTATGCAGGCAATAAGGAAGTTAATTAGGCAGTTAATTAGGAAGTTAATTAGGAAGGCAATTAGGAAGGTAAATATGCAGGCAATTAGGCAGTTAATTAGGCAGGCAATTAGGCAGTTAATTAGGCAGGCATTAAGGCAGGAAATTAGCCAGACAATTAGGCAATTAATTAGGCAGTTAATTAGGCAGTTAACTAGGAACTCAATTAAACAGGCAATTAGGCAGTTAATTAGGCAGTTAATAAGGCAGTCAATTAGGCAGGCAATTATGCAGGCAAATAGGCAGGCAATTTGGCAGGCAAATATGCAGGCAATTAGGCAGGTAATTAGGCAGTTATTAGGCAGGCAATTAGGCAGTAATTAGGCAGGCA
>NW_026962241.1:0-1676 GCF_032445375.1 Bacillus rossius redtenbacheri
GGGGGGGCAATATACCTTTTTATAAAGAATCATCGATCCCCCCTATTGAAGCGGGGGTCCGGGGGTCCAGGGGTCCTCCCCCGGGAAAATTTGTATTTCGAGGTGGAAAATGGTGCTATTTAAGCAGTTTTATCATCTAAAAATTGATTACACAGCACTTTCTTTGCCCCCGTTTGCCCCCACTTCGAGGTTTCAGAGAAGGAGGGGGGGGCAAGATACCCTTTGCCCCCCCTCCCCTGTTGTTGCACCCCTGGTTAAAATACATTTCTGTAAATTTAACACTGTATCTCCTTTGCATTTGTTGTGTCAGAAATATTTTTTTTAACAGATATTCACTTGGTGCGATACCTATCTAAGGGTTTAAAAAGTCACGCAAGTTATTATCGTAATTATCACTTGCATGGCGTTTTAAAGCATTTACATCACACTTCAAACATATCTGTTGAAAATATTTGTGACAACAAATGCAAGATAAGTGTTAAATTTACAGAATCAGCTCTTAACTTGTAGTCATGACAAAAAATTGGAAAAATCATCATGGGGTGTGTGACCCCAACTTAAATAATTTCATTTTAATGAGTTAATCAACTTCCAGTATTTTACATACAGCCAAATTTCGTCAGAATCTGTCTAGTAACAAAGACGGACACTTTGGTGTAACAAACATTCAAACAAATAAATATATCTATACAAACCATTATTGCAAGGGGTTAAAAAACGTGGGTTTGGAATGAGAAAATAAATAAATATTCATAATAAAAAGGTTTGATAGAAAAAATAAGCATTACTTTTTAAAAAATAGATGTACTATATCCTATCCTTTATAATATATTTATTGTATGAATCCTAAACTTGATGTAAATTTTGGTTGAAACAGTTTTTGATGAAACAAATTATTACCATAAAAACAGGTTGAATAATTCCTGCAAGGGGTTGAAAAAATTAGTAGAATTTAAAAAAATTTATAACTCCCGTAGTACACTATGAATTTCATTCAAAATGTTTGTAAATCTTATTTATAATTATAAATTAAAACCTTTGTCTCAAACCATTTTTTTAAAAAAACATTGTTGTATAAGTTCTAAAAAAAGGGGGGGGGGGGGGGAAAATTAAAACAAAATTCATAAAAGCTATTCTTTTTAAATTATTAAATAAATCCCTTATTTTTTTGTAAAACCTATCTATATTTTCTCCTTAGCGCAAGGCAATCACAAAAGCGCTCGGTAAAAATTTGTATTGGGCGCTCATAACCTCGCGGGAGGCAATGAAAAAAACACAATGCGGACACGTTAACCTCCTTTCAACTTATTATCTCCGGATACTTTTTTCGCAGACGAAATGCTCGAAAATCTTGCGGAACCGTTCTTATTTCCTTGGAAAGAGTATCCGGCGGTTATAAGATTAAAGGAGGTTATAGGAAAACGTCGGCATCGCACTACCTCCCGCAATGTTATGTGCGCCTAATACAAATTTTCTCCGAGCTCGTGGCAGCTCGGACGGACGCCGACGGTCTTGCGTGGTAAAAAAACAGCAGCCAAGCGGGACTTCCTGGTTAAATGCGGTAACCATCCACCACGATGTATTACAGTCAACTCCCCCACGTTTCCTGTAAACGAAATTTAAAGTACAACCAGGCACCAAGCTGTTTCACTGCAATAGCTAGCAGCACGAACTCG
>NW_026962242.1:0-1619 GCF_032445375.1 Bacillus rossius redtenbacheri
AGAACGTGCTGCCACCTCTGAACCCTCATCCGAAGTTTTTGGAATATTCGCCATCGTGGGCGCATTCTAGCGGATGTTTTTGTAACTACATCGAGCAACCGCGCACTTTACGGGCTTTTCAAATACTTGAATTTTGGAAGGAAATTTTAAAATTAAAAATATATTAATATTAACTTGTCAAAAATTTCTAATAAATTTATAAGTTAAATCTTAAAAACTATACTTGCTATACCTAAAACGTACCTCTTACACAAAGTCATAAATCCAATAATGAATTTCTAAAATGTCTTATACCTAAATTTGTGTTTGATTTGTTAGAAAAATAAGCCTTCAGATCAATTATCTCTACCCCTTCCCATTTTACAGTACAGTTAATATAAAGTGTGCCGGCAGTTAAATTAACATAAAAAAATAAAAATTTTCAGGTTTTATTCTTTACAAAATTAGTTTATTGCAATATGCAAAACTATTCCCTTAGCTGTGAAGTATTTGCCACTATTCATTATAATTGTATTGTATGGCAGTGCATGATAATTATTTTCCTGTATTTTAAAATATACCATAACAACACTTAGGACATAGGAAAACAGACTGTCAAAAAGTTGGTAAGTCCAATGGGTTACAATATTGGTCAGAAATAAATATATACTAATACATTCAATGTATTTCCATGATTTTCACCATTAATTCCGCAGCAAAAATTTGTGCAAATTATGGAGAAGTAGGTAACATTGAACATCATGCATCATGCTCAATTGAATACAGTGTAATGCTAATGCAATGTTCCCACTTGTAATATTTTCCTGGTAACGAAGTTGGTTTCTTTTAGTCCCTAATCCCATTTTTAAAGCTACAACTACCCTGTTATATAGTTTTCCTTTGTATTAAGTTGACATTTCTTTAGTCCCTTTATAATGTTAAATGCTTTAACCCATTCACACCTCTATTATCTTGACACATTTCTTTCATTATTATTGGAAAATTCATGCATGTACTATGTATGTTACAATTACTTATTTTATTGTTATTTATAACACTACATAACATTAAGATAGTAGTGTGAGTAGCCGAGTACTCACACGTAAGCACTCACAGACAGACAACACCAACTCATAGATTGTGAACAGACATTCCGCGCAAAACATGTCGTCCACCTGTGTCAAGTGTTCTGTCAGAGTGGTTACCTGTGAGTACACACACTACAATCTTAATGTTTTATTGTAATTAGTAGTCCATCTGCCTTTATCTCTCTTTGTCGTCTTTTGCATCGTCAGCCACAATTATGCACAACGTTGTCACCATAGCAATTCATGTTAGATGTCTAAAATTGGAACTTTTGTTTTAAAAAGTGACTACAGAGGACTGCAGACACCCCATAGTTCCAGGTCACTAAGAGGGGAAGCTGCTGTCTACTACTCGGTGGAGCTTGCATCTGGTGTCATGTTTTTGGCCACAACTGGTGTAGAGGGTTTGTCGGCGGTCGGTCGGCATCGTGGTACATTTATCTGGGCAGAAGCAGATACAGGAAAAGCTCCCAACCACTTCTCTTGCAGACGAGACACAAGACTTAACAGTTTTTGGCTCTATAACATATGTGGAACTGTTGTTTTCTACAGTCC
>NW_026962243.1:0-1582 GCF_032445375.1 Bacillus rossius redtenbacheri
GAAATTGCCACAGAAAGAAGTAATCGGAAATTTTAAAATACGTTATGAAAATACGTTGCATTATATATTACCGCTTATCTCCTACCACATTCGTAGAAGTTGCGGTAGCGTAGTGGCGAAGGTCACGATGGTGATTTTGAATATGGTTCGAATCCTCATCTGTCCAATTTTTTTTTTTTTAGTTTTTTTTTAAATAACAGATAATTAAATTGTACATACTGTGGTTTCTGCAAATATAAATTATTAGAATTAATTTATGATATAATATTAACTACATTTAGGTGCCTCAGTCCATTGATTTTATTCATAGTACTACGTACCTAGATTTATTTTTACTTTTAAAAAAGTAAAGTAAAATCACATGTTCACAAATAATTTAAACCAAAAGTTAATTTTATAATTAAAACGCCAACGTTTATTAAGAAACGAGTGTCCATAAATTAATAATGAATAAACTGATACTTCATAGCGACACACCTGTGAGGGTAAAAAAAACATGCAAAATGTTTTTCTTCACCTAAGATTTAAATTTATTACGCGGTATGTGCGTGTTTATTTGTCTCACTGGGTTACAAAACATATTAGTTACAATTACTCTAATTATGTAGTTGAATATATAAGTAATCAATAAATCTGATATATAACATATATGAATCGGTAGCATTTTTTACTATTACAATGAAATTAGCTTGATTAACTGTATAATTAAATTAATATTAGAATTTAAACCGTACATAAACTACATTTAGTAAACCCAATGTCCCTTGTATCATTTAAATTTATATATTTTTAGATTTTGAAATTAACCTACAACTTAAAAATATATTTGTAATTCCAAAATTGCTCTTAATTTGTTTTTAAATACTAAACCAATTTTGTTATTTATTTGCAAATGAAAAATATAAGATAAAATATCAAATAATATTTCCGCAAGTTACATAATTTTTAACACAAACAGGTGTAACTTTCACTTTTTTTTCAGTATTTTGATAAGTTGACTACGACAGGTTTATCCTCCCCTGATATGTTTGCTTTGGTCGGCAACTGCGTTGGCTGGTTTTCTGTTAGCATTCTAGGTATCGTGTGTATGGAGTTAAGAAATCTTTCTGCGGTTCTGCTATACAAATTTTTATGAAAATTTTTATACCCATGGGTATAACAGAAGTTATAGCAGAAAATGGGCATCGTGTGGGGTGGGCTTTATCGACCGCGCCACGCGCACTTTTCACACTACGTTCAGACAAATTGTACGCACGCCGCGTTTTGTAAACTGGAAATGCTGGTAGTTACACGATCCACAGCGTTTGGGCGTTTCCTTAATACCATTGTGTGGAATAGTGCCTTTTAAGCATGGGGGAGAAACTCTTTATTACCAAGACTGAGACCTTGTTTTTTGAAGTAGTTATGGGCCCGTCCGCTAGATAGTAGTTTTCATAATATATTGCTGACATAACTACATTAATTTATTAGGAGAAGTAATGTATAAGCTATTATCAGGCAAACAAAGCAGTGAAAATTCACTCTATTTAGGTAGCCACTAATTTTGTGGTGTGTAATACAATGAGTTTTTGCACCTCCTACT
>NW_026962244.1:0-1571 GCF_032445375.1 Bacillus rossius redtenbacheri
ACCACAGACACCAAGCTGCAGGGCTCAGAGCCGCTCCTGAGGCTGCTCCTGATGCTGGAGGGAGACCAGCCGGCCGTGCTCCTGGTCAGGACACTCGCTTCAGGTCAGTGCCTCACCACAGACACCAAGCTGCAGGGCTCAGAGCCGCTCCTGAGGCTGCTCCTGATGCTGGAGGGAGACCAGCCGGCCGTGCTCCTGGTCAGGACACTCGCTGCAGGTCAGTGCACTAAGCTGCAGAACTCCGAGCCGATCCTGATACAGCTATTAGGACCGTAGTTGTAGGTCTGTGCCTTTTTTATAGGTGTATGGCTTCATGCTCATCCTTGAGACAGCTCTGAGGCTGCAAGTTGACAGTTGAGCCGTGCTGCAAGTTCACTTGGAAGTAAAGTGTTGTTACACGTGGTGATGGGTCTTTTATCTCTGTCTTTATCTTTTAATTTTTAAAAACAAATTTTGTTTTTTACCTGCCTATTTAATTATTTTTTTCCAAATTCTACTATAAACCGTAGTATCGTACTTTACATTAAAGGACATTTTCTCAGGTGGAATGTACAGTACAACCATGAAAAACAATGGAGTGACTGTTCATTCTCTGTAGTGAGTTTCAATTAACTTGTGACAGTTAATTCAAGTGTGTTTGTAGAAGAATTAATTTAGAATATAAAATAAATGACACAGTGCGCTCAACATGTTCTGCGTTATTGGCCATGCACATGTCAATGCCTTCGACGCACTCACTTGTATGCATTGCAAGCGCCCAACAATGCTAGTTCTCTCGTGAGAAGTGACCAGGAACCAGCGTCGCTGTCGAAACCACACATAATGGTGATTGTGGTGAGTTAGCCTCGCTGTAAACCAGTAATCGACCCGCAGGTGAGCGCAACTTGGTCGCTCTCTGTCAGGAGTCACGCATGAAGCATGCGACCATGAAACATAACCATAAAATTTTCGACTCTCCTGAGTGACAGTCTTAAAATGAATCTACAATTTTGCATTACCAAAGCATGTGAATGCGTGGAATCTAGTGAATACCTGAATATTACTAACCCAATAATATTCACTAACTTCAGTTGAAAAATGTGCAGATATATTAACCAGCTAACTCGGAACAAAGTTATATTAATTACTCCTTGACAGATGGCAGTTCCCAAAAACTCTATAATGCTATTAACATAATAATCGGCACCCCTCAATAAAGTTATATAATAGTGTACATTAAAAGATAGCAAATTAAAAATAAGATAAATATTGCAATATTTACTTTAACATTAATTGGCTTCAAAAAAAAAGCCGGACAGCTCTAGCCTAACATCTAAAAATATTTAAATTCATATTAATTAAGAAAGACCATCACATTTACAATTTAATCTCCTTAAAAAATTATGTATAATAAAGCTTACCAAAGATATTTCAATTTCCACAAAAATTCCCTACCTACCATTTACTAAATTTTTTTGGTAATCTGAAATTTTGCCAATGTGGGTTCCAACTTATTAATAATGCAAAAATTATACACTGTTTTTTTTTGTGCACTAAAGTCTTAGTTACGTAAAGGTCCTTGCTAGGGCTTC
>NW_026962245.1:0-17500 GCF_032445375.1 Bacillus rossius redtenbacheri
ACCTCCATTCAGCAACGGCCACTCTGCACCGTCGGAACAGAGCATTGTAGTCGTCCCTGTCTGGCTGTAGGCGGGTACGCTGCCATCGGCTCCGAGCCCTGTTGCGGTACGAGATGAGTGTCTTGATGTGGGCTGGGAGTGGTATTCCAAGTGGGTGCGGTTTTACTTTGGGGATATGGAGGGCGGCTGAGGTGATAATGGTGTCAGCAAAGTGAAGAACATGTTGGTCAAGTTCCTCCTTTGTGCGGGCTTTATGTTGCAGATCTAGCTGCTGGTCCATAGCTGTTCGATACATTTTCCAGTCAGCTTGTTTGAAATCGTAGATGGTGTTTGTGGAAGTAGGGGTGACTGTGGTGTCAATTGTCCCTATGACAGGGTAGTGGTCTGATGTCAGGTCGGTGCAGACTTTGAGGGGATTGACTCTGGGTAGGCATGTGCCTATCACCAGGTCCAGTACACTGGGGCTGCCAGTATGGGAGTGTGGGTGGTACGTGAACGTGTCAGGGGCATGTAGTACTAAGGTGGTTTCCTTCAGGTATTTGCGGAGGGCGATACCTTTATAATTGTTGCGGAGACAGCCCCAGGAGTTGTGCCTGGCATTGAAGTCACCCGCCAGTATGATGCGTGAGTCGAGCCGGCGAAGGCTGGTGAGGTCCTCTGCCGGGAATGGAGTGGTTGGTGGGATGTAAGTGGCCACGGCAGTAAAGGGCGTGGGGTTCGTATGCAGCCGAACTGCTACCGCTTCCATGTGCTGCAATTGAGGCGTTTGGCGCCTATGGTGCGACAAAGCTTGGCGCACAAGAAGAGCCACGCCCCCCTGTTTGCCACCCAACCGGTCGGCCCGATGCGTCACATATCCCGGCACCGTGAACGGAACGCCAGCCCTGAGCCAGGTTTCCGCCAAGAACACCAGGTCTGGTTTGTGGAGTGAAATGAAATGATTGAACTCGGCTGCCTTGTTGGCGATGCTGTTGCTATTCCAGATAATGATTTTAAGGGAGGGCATTGGCAATTGCACTAAGGACGGAGAAAATCACTGTGCACTTCTCGTCTTGGTTCTGCGATGATTTAAATTTCCGGATGGCATCTAGTAAAAAGGGAACCCATTTCAGCAAGTTGAGGTCTTTAATTAACTTAATCAATTCGGCAAATTCGTTTAGGACATTGGGTTCAGCATTAGCTTGTTGATTTTTAGGGGGTGGATGATTGTAACTGGCATGACGAGGCATTGAGTTAGAAGGAACGCGAGTGACGCGAGCTGGGAGTTGAGTGGCTTGTGGCAGTGGTGTGTCGTGGGTTGGTGTGGTTATTGCTTGTGTTTTGAATGTTTTCAGTTGGCTTGCGAATGTGTTTCTTGGGGGAGGAAGTGGGGGGAAGCTGGTGGTGGTGGGCAGTTTTTGTTGTGGCTGTGCTGTGCGGTTTACCTTAGCATTCAGCATGGACAGCCTGACTGGGCAGTCCTTGGAGGCGGCGATGTGCATGTTGGCCGGGAGGTCATGGTCCGCGCAGTTGGCGCAGTGTGGTGGGGCATCTGAAACGTTGGGGCACTCCGTGGAAGGGTGGGCGCCCGGGCACCGCACGCATCTGGGCTTCATCCAGCAGAGGTGGATGGAGTGGTCCCAGCGTTGACATTGCACGCAGCGTTGAATTTCCTGGCGTCCTCGGTAGGCCTCGAACCTGACCTCCATGTGGTCCAGGTAGTGGCGGCCGAGGATGGGGGATAGCTGGGCAGTTCCATTGAGCGAAATGAGGAACAGCGGCACTGGGATGTCCTCCCCAGTTGGAGTACGCCGGTCCATCCGTTTCACTGATGCAACATCAAGACCGAGGGAGCGTACTTGGGCAGCAAGCTCGTCCTGGTCGTAGTCGACATCCAGTCCTCGGATGACAAATCGAGAGTTCCTTTGGTCTGGGCGCGGGTGTGTGAAACATTCAAAGTTCTTTTCTTTAAGGAATTTTATTAGGTTTTCCTGGTCTGGGATGGTGGCAGTCTTTATCTTTACATTGTGCTTTGTCACAATGATGGCGTAGTCATTTTTCATTAACTGTTTGAGAGCCGGCTTGTATTGGTGGAACGCCTGGTTCATGCCAGTTTTCACCGTCACAGGTGGCATCGGGAACTTGTTGGGGGCAAATTTTTCTGGTATCGCTGGGCCAGCTTTGCCCGGCGGAGGTTTATGTGCCTTGGTGGTACTGTGCGAGGTGGGCGTGGGTGTAACTGTGTTGGGGGGGTTGACAGGTGCATCAGGTTGAGCTGTCGCTGTCTGGAAGTCGTCCTCTTCCTCGCTCAGTGTGTGGTAACGATTTGTTTTTGTTGCTCGGTCCTTGCTTGGGCTGTTGTCCATTTGGGCGAAGCACCTTTTATTGATTCCCCCTCTGCTGACTTCCTGCCACTCCATGTTGGGGATACCCTGTGCTGGTGGCGGTGTTCGAACCCCCGGGGGACTCTGGCGGTCAGCAGCGGGGCTGGTTGGTGATCGAGACATGTGCTCTTCCTGGTAGCACACGAAATATTTGTGAAAATCATCCTCGCAAATAATGTCTGGGATTTCTTGGTCTTTATGAAAAAATCTGGGTTGATAGGTTTTTCTATCAGCAATAATAAATGGGTGTTGAGACAGATCGTCCTGTTCAATGGGCCTCAAATGGATGCGACACATTATATTCTTGTCGTCTTGGACACCGACTTGAAATAAGTTGCCGAAATGTCCGAAAACAGAATCGTTGTCAACAGTTACCCCCATTGCTGGGCAGTACAGTTCGTACATGGTTTGGTTAGAGTTATCCATATCATTTAAATTATTTGTATTTATATTAATACAAGTCGCCATGTTGCTTTCAGAAGAGGTATGGGGTGCTCCAATTAATTTATCAGTAATAGAAGTCGATATGGGAACACACCCGCCCGAAAGATTGCTTCTATGAGAGTCATGCTCTATGGTTGAACTAGATTGTTTGTTTACATACATTAACGAATATTTTAAACACTGTTTATAATGTTTTTCGGCAAAGCCGCGTCTTACCTTCAATTGTGCGCATGCACAGGTGTTTGAGGAACACGAATCACACCCGAAAATAGCACTCGCGGCACTTTATATACGAAAAATTGCGGAAATCGCGGCACCGATTTTCGCGCGCACTACAACCAGATCGGACGAGAACCGGTGTGTTCATCGTGATATGGCCGTTGGCAATGATATAGATGTTTTTTTTTTGCAGTTTGTATTTGCCACTCGAAATAGCTATACCAGGTGTGATTGTTACAAACAACAGGAGAAATCGTGTAATGAACACTCTTTTACTTCCCCCCCCCCCCCCCCTCCCCACACACAACACCCACCACCCTCACCATCCCAACCACCAAAGCCCTCTTCAAAATACACTCTCACACACACACACAAACCCACACTCTATAACTGATGAACATTACCATAACTTCTTAAAGCCATTAGATAATATTTAACTCAAGAAAGGTATTGTGATATGTTTAAAGAAAGAAAGGTGAAACCTTTAACTTTACCAGCAGGTATTAGTATCACTGAGGTATCTTCTAGGTTGTAGCAGCAATAGTAGTAATAATAATAAAATTAAATAAGGTAATAAAAAAGAAAAGTTATACATGTGATCAAATCATGAATGTATAAAACTGGAATGAATTTAAATTTTTTTTATTTTTCTTCATAGGCTGTTTTGAAATTGATGAGTAAGTGCCTCTTCTTTTAAATTTTTTAATGCTGAACACTGTTACATAAGAGATGAATGTTTAGAAAATTTAAAAAAAAAAAAAAGCTAGCCCAGCCCCCTCCCCCCCTCACACAAAATCCAAACAAAAAAAAAAACACCCTCCTTCAAAACATCACATAATCATCCAGCCAGCAGTGCAGACGAGAAATTTGCACTCGGGGCCGCCATTTTGACGATAAATTCTTGCATGGCACACCAAAGGTAGGAAAGAATTTAAAAAAATAAAAATAATGGGCGAGCACCCTCGCGTCTGCCTGTAGAAAATGAAGTTAAAAGTAACATAACCTAAAGACAGGCACACACTAGGGTGCTCCCAGGCGGTTGAGAAATTTTTTCCCGCCAAAAGACTTATATATATTATTTATTTTACTGTTTTTGGCAGGGGGCTATGTCGGTCTGTGTGCAAAGTAGTTCCTACTCCCGCCGCCAGGAGCGCGCGCGGTGGGTAGCGATGTTGTTTTTTCTGCTTTCATTTGTTTATTATTTAGAGGGTTAATGCTATGTAAATGTACGCAAGTTTGGTTATGTGTCGGTAGTTGTGCGAGATTTAATTTCCGAAACGAAATTTGACTTTCATCGGCCTGCATTTCTCACTTATTCGGAAAATACATGTGTGTTTATGTATGTATAATAATCGAGTGATTTTGTAATAATTTGGAAGTTTTGTTTGCGTGTGCGATGTGGGGAAGAAAAGGTGTGCACACGAGTCCTAGGGCTATATTTTTTTTTATTGCGAAATATTTACTTCATGTGGTGAAAAATTTTAAATTATTTGTGATGCAAGTGAAATTTTTTTTTTTTTTTCAGTTGGGTGATGTGTTTGTCCTCGTTTGTGTGCAAGGAAGCAAACATGCTGAAGGTAAGGGGCCATAAATGACACTTTAAAATATTAGTTTACCATTAATTTTGGTTAAATATTAAATTGCCATATAAGTAAAATCATGTCAACTGTTGTATTCCACCCAGTATAAGCTGTTAGTAATGGGTACTTAATATAAATAGAATAAATGTAAGCATTTTCGTCTGCATGAAAATTCACTTTTTTTTTGGATCCATTTGTACTGTGGGTAGTTAAATAGTACATTATGTTGTTTTTACTTCGAAGTACAAAACATCTTGTGCATGATTGCAAATTCAAACGCAGTTAAGCATAATATGAATTCGAATTATGTGTGTGTGTGTGTGTGTGTGTGTATATATATATATTTTTTTTTTTTTTTTTTTTTACTGTGTCCAGTTTTAGCACAAATGGAATTATTTTCAAAGTGAATCGATGCAACTGGTCTTTGCCATTAATATTGATATATGATCTAACTAAATTAAATAGAAAGGATTTTTTTATTTATTTTTTTATATATATAAATATATTTGTAGCAATGTACTAATGACCACAGAAGTAAGCAAAAAAAAAAAATATATATATATATATCTCAGCCAGTAAACCATGCGTCTTAAAGACTTTTTTTAATGAAAATATTTCTGCCTTGGTTAAGCTTACATTTACTATCATAGGGATTGAGGGAATTGTAGAACAGCAGCAGAAGCATTTCCTTTCATGATCATGTTCTTGGTCCTGAAAAGGACCGTTTATGTAAGCATGTGCACACCAGACCTGCTCACTTGGAGCTGGTGTATTTGGTGACAGCCTTGGTGCCCTCGCTGACAGCGTGCTTGGCCAGCTCCCCGGGCAGCAGCAGTCTCACGGCCGTCTGTATCTCGCGGCTGGTGATGGTGGAGCGCTTGTTGTAGTGGGCGAGGCGGCTGGCCTCTGCCGCGATGCGCTCGAAAATGTCGTTCACGAAACTGTTCATGATGCTCATGGCCTTAGATGATATGCCAGTGTCCGGATGAACTTGCTTCAACACTTTGTAGATGTAGATTGCGTAGCTTTCCTTCCTCTTGCGCTTCTTTTTCTTGTCGCCCTTCGAGATGTTTTTCTGGGCCTTGCCCGCCTTTTTGGCTGCCTTACCGCTCGTCTTGGGGGGCATCGTAGGTCTGAGCTGTGCCGCTGTCGCTAGATGAGTGAGACGGGAATTTTTTTTTTTTTTTTTTTTTTTTTAGACTACAGCCCCTCCACGCTGAAGTCAGTCTCACACAGCCGAAGTGTTTGTGAGCCCTGCTAACCAAATGGGAATGATTTGACTGAGGGAATTGATGCGTGCCAGGTGGGACCTATACGCTTAATTTGATAACTGAGTAACTGCCTATGCTGTCTTCACTCTCCTGTGAGGGAGGGGGAAGCAGCTGGCGACGTGCGTCTGGCGCGGTCAAGCCTGCAGGGGTGCGGAATTTGCACCCCGACAGCCTATGGGGAGTAGCAAAGGGTAGACAACAGTAAACCAGCGAGCGCACTGGAGGAAACCTGTTGCCTGTGAGTGAAAAGTTAACGCAACCGAGGGCCCGAAGGGATAGGAAGCGGATGAGGGCGAATGGGATCTGTGGCTCTCCCAGATGGGATTTCTGGAAGAGCCATTTTGAGCACGCCATGCGGCGTATGTGCTCGGCAGGCACGAGCGAATGTGGCTATTTAGGCCTCGGCATCTCGAGGGCGGCAGGAACTGCTGGCGCGACCTGCAACTAAAGATAAAGACACATATTTACATTGTTCTATAACTATGTTTAATGGCTATTAGCCCGGTTAGGCTAATAATGGGGCTCGTGCGCTCAGGCACTATGGCCGGCGTCTCTGAGCCACAAGATGATGGGTGAAGTCGTGGGTTTAGATTTATGTTGCGAAAAATTTTTAATATTTAATATATATGCATATATAATTAATAATTACAATTATATATGCATATATTTTTCACTACTGGGGTGGTTTAGAAGCACTGGGGGGGGAGAAAAATTATGACGTTAAAATAATTTTTAAACACTAAAAATTCGGGTGGGCATGGCAGCAGCTCTCTGGAACATGGCGCCCTCTCCCTCGCCGACAGGCACTGTGGGCGGCGTCTCTGTGGCGGCCCCCAGGGAGGGCGGGGAACATGGAGCACAGCTGCTGGAGAGTAGATGACAGGGTGAGTGGGGGGAAAATTATGTTGCAAAACTTCAATAATTTAGGAAGAAAAACTAAAAATGAGTGTGGGATAATTGCACTGAAAAGGGGGAAACGGCGATTCTCGTTGTTTTCTTAAATCAGGGTGGTGAAATTTGTTGAATCAGGATACGGTTTCTTAATGGTGAGTGTTTTAGGAACAATTTGCCAGTTCAAACATGACGGTGGAGTTTATAGTTAAAAAGTTATGTGGAATTTAGTGTGACAATGTGTAGACGAGTTTTTCGGCTGAAAGTTCTCTCGCCAGTCCGCAACCGACTGCTGGTACCCCCACCTAGGCTCCGCCCACCGGCGCGGACCAGCCAATCAGCGCCGACCCGGGCTTGGCGAGAGAGCGAAAAACACGACTGATTTTGACGGAGTATTTTTTAAGTGTTTACGGGGGTTTTTCGCATAAAATGTGTTTCGGTCTTTTGAATTTTCTGGCATCTTCAGGATTATATCGTCCCAAGTTGTGTACGAGCGGATTGGTGTGTGTGTCGATTGATTTGTAAAAGGAAGTGGCTTGCTTGACGAGTTGCGCGTGCAGTGTTTCTATGCGAAGTTCCTTGTGTATTAGGCGCATCGGGACATAAATGGGAACTTGCGCTATTCTTCTTAGGGATTTGTTCTGTACGATTTGTAGTTTCTTCAAGTGTGTTGGTGCTGCGTAGCTCCATGCTGGGGATGCGTAGGTTACTATAGGTTGGACGCAGGCTGTGTAGAGGATCTTGCCATTATGTGTACTTAAGCTGCTCTTGTGGTTTAAGAGGGGGTACAGCGTTGCTAGTCTTGCGTTGGCTTGAGCTTGTTTACTGGCGATGTGGTTCTTCCATGTGAGTCCGCGGTCCATGTGTACTCCTAAGTATTTTACAGTTGTTTTGTATTCGATGTCGTTATTGAATAGGTTGAGCTGCGGCAGGTTTTCTGGGACTCGTCGGCGCGTGAATATGATGGCTTCGCATTTGCCTACGTTAATTGATGTCCTCCAGTCGGTGAACCATGCTTCTATGGTGTGTAGCGAATCTTGCAGTCTTCGTACAGCCAGGTGGGGGCTGAGGGAGCTTGTATAGAGCATGGTGTCGTCTGCATAACACGCAATGTTGGCTCCAGGTAGTTGTGGGAGATCTGCTACATATATGTTAAATAGCAGGGGCCCTAGTATACTGCCTTGCGGTACCCCTGCTAGTATTGGTCTAGGTGTGGATATGGCGCCTGGAATGTGTGCACGAAATGAGCGGTGATGGAGGTATGAGTCTAATGTTTTGATGTATGTGTCCGGGAGTTGTATGACCTGGAGTTTGTGTAGCAGTCCTTCGTGCCATACTCGATCAAACGCCTTTTCTATGTCGAGAAAGACAGCTGCAGTGTATTGGCGCCAGTTGAATGCGTGTGTAATGTGTTCTGTAATACGGACTAATTGTTGCGTGGTGGAGTGACGAGCCCTGAAGCCAAACTGGTAGTCCGGGATTACACGATGTTCTTCCAGATGTAGTTGGATGCGGCGAGCTAGCACTTTCTCTGCGACTTTAGACAGCGTGTTGAGGAGACTAATTGGTCTGTAGCTGGTTGGTAGTTTGGGATTTTTGCCTGGTTTTGGGAGTAGGATTAGTTTGGCTTCTTTCCAGGTGTGTGGCCAGGAGTTTGTTTGTAGGATGCCATTGATGCAGGATGTGATTGCCTGAAGGGCAGGGAGTTGGAGTTGTTTGAGGACTAGGGAAGGGATTTTGTCTGCTCCTGGCGCTTTGTTGTTCTTCAGAGATTTAATTATTCTTTTCACTTCCATTTCTGTGGTAAGGAGAGGTTCCGTGGTGGTTGTGGCTAGTCGCATGTTGGCTATTTGCTCTGACACTAGGAGTGTGTGAGGCGGATTGTTGGGGAGGATGTTGGGCTGGAAGGCAAGTTCCTGGCTGTCAGCTAGCGCCTTCACTTTCTCCTGTGGTGTGTAGGCGAATGTTCCAGTTGGCTGTTGAATGGGGGGAATGATGACGGGTTTGGCAGTTAATGATTTGGTGGCTTTCCATAGAGTGTTGTCGGCTGTGGTTAAGTGTGAGATTTTGTGGTCCCACAGTGTGGCTCGGTGTAGTGCTAGGTGACTGAGGAATTCGGAGTGAAGATCGTTGTAGTCCTTCTTGAGTGCTGGTGTTCTGTTGCGTTGCCATCTACGACGAGCTTGATTTTTGGCAGTGAGAAGCAGTTGCAGGGGAAAGGGAAGGGCGACTGTATCAGGTTTCGGCTTTGTTGTTGGGACATAGTTTTGGATGGCTTTGGTGAGTGTTCTGGTTAGTTCTGCCGAGTACGCCTGCAGGTCGGCAGCTGTTGTAATGGTAGGGACAGGAGTGAGGTAGTGTTCTACGTAGGAATTTAATTTTGGCCAGTTGGCTTTTCTGAAGTTAAGGATTTTCTTAGGTTTGGTTGTAGGTGTGTGGACGTCTTCTAATGTTGCTACGACTGGCAGGTGATCAGAGTGGAGCTCATGGAGGACTTCTAGTTCGTAAACAAAGTTGGTATTAAAATAAATAGTGAAGTCTAGGATGTCAGGATTATGTTGGGGATTTTCAGGGTATCTGGTAGGATGGTAGGGAGCGCAGACCATATAACGGTGTTGCTGCTGATGTGCAAACAGCACCCTGCCATTTGTGGTTGTTTGTAGGCAGTTCCATGCAGGATGCTTGGCATTGAGGTCGCCTAGGAGAAGGAAGGAGGAGGTGAATGTGGCTAGGACTTGTAGGTTTTCAGGTTTAATAGAGCGGCCAGGCGGCGCATATGCGGATATGATGGTGCATTTCTTGCCTTTAATTGTAAGGACTACTGCAACTGCTTCTATGAGCCCTAGGTCCGGTAGGTGAACTTCATGGTGGAGTAGATTAGTGCGCACTGCCAGCGCCACTCCCCCCCCATGGTTGTCCTTGTCTGTTCGGTGTATGATGTAACCTGGAATGCACAGATTGTCTGTGGGGGAGAGGTGAGTTTCAGTGATGGCAATAATTTGTATGTCGTGTTCGCGAAGAAATTCTTGTAGTTCTGGAAGTTTATGTCGTATGCTTCGTGCATTCCAGGTGGCTATTTTTGTAAGGGGGACATTAGTGTGGTGTGCTGTCATGTTTGGGGGAGGAAGCTGTGGTTATGGCCGTGATGAGGTCGACGGCGAGGTGAATTCTGCTCTCTGGTGAAATGGTGGTGTCCAGCCAAGCTGCCAGTAAGTTGCACAGTTTTTGCGCCACGTCCATTAGTATTGGCTGCGCTTCTGCCACTTTGGTGAGAGTGCCACGCAGCACCTGGCAATCTCTGTTGTTGGCCGCCACTCGGTCAGGTGTTATGACCGCTGGGGGTGTAGGCAGAGGCATACTCCGCGTCACGATCGTGGCCGGCATGGTGGTGGTCCCATGTGGTTGTGGTTGCAGTGCAGGAACTGCCGGAGCACTGCTTGTGCTTGGTGTGGTGTCCATCTGTGGTGCCACCTGCACAGGCATAGCAGGGGCTTGCTGCATTAGCATGGGTTGCTCTGGTGCGGTCGGGGCACTCACAGGGTGCTCCGAGTATTGGCGGAGTCGTCCTGCCTGTGGGGTCATCTGGTCGTATTCCCTGTTGAGGTTAGGCTGACGCGGTTGCCGCTGTTGTCGCCTACGCTGCGGACGAGGCTGGTTGTATGCATAGGCGGTCTGCTGTTTTGCGAATTGTCTTGCCTCTCTGTCATTTAATGTGCCAAGTGTCGGGTACTCTTCCCCCAGTGTCGAGTACCGATTGCTGGTTGGTGGCGCCCAGTATTGTTGTTCATCTGGTACAGGGCCTGCCTGTGGTCCCTGTGGGCCATGGTAGCCATCTTGTGCTGGTCTGTGACGGCGTTGCACAGTTTGCCAGCCTCCCTCTGCTGCAGCATGGCTGTACTGCCTGTGCTGAGGGGGGGGCGGGGGAGCTGCGGTCCAGGTACGCGCCTGTCGTGAGTCATGGTGCTGACGCCCGTATGCTTGCTGTTTGCGCTGTGGCTGGCCACGAGGGCGTCTCTGCAGCCACTCCCTCTGATAAACAGGGCAGCCTCGATATCTGGCATTATGCTCCTGTTTACAGAGGGCACAGCGTGGCGGGCGTGGGCAGTCCTCCTGCAGTTTGTGGGGCCCGGCACATTGGGGACAGACAGGCCTGGAGTGACACTGTTTGGCAATGTGCCCCATTTGGCAGCATATGCTGCACTGGAGGGGCCCCTTGGGGTGGCGAAAATCTGTGATTCGTATTCTGAGGCCAAAGACTTGTCGAAGTGAGTTGACAATGGCCTCACTCCCCTGTGGCACATCAAGCTGGAACATGTTTGAAGCTCTCTTAGAGTAGTCGTACATCTGGTGGACCACCAAGACTGGTACACCCTGTGCCAACAAGTCTTGAGTGATCCTGTCTGT
Source organism: Bacillus rossius redtenbacheri (assembly GCF_032445375.1). NCBI lineage: Eukaryota > Metazoa > Arthropoda > Insecta > Phasmatodea > Bacillidae > Bacillus > Bacillus rossius. Next base: position 11,173 of record NW_026962245.1, read on the forward strand.
GCTAGTTCCCCCTGGTATGTCTTTGATGACATACTTCAGTGGTTTGTCCTCCGGGGCTCGAGTGACAAAGTATTCTATTTCTAACCCGTCGAATGCCTTAAGGGCTTCGCGGTAGTGCGGTACAGAAGTGAAGTAATATAGGGTGCCCCTGTTGGTGTTCTTTGCTGTGAAGCTCAGACCCAGTCTCGTAAATAGGTCATAGACCCTCTCGTACGGAATGTTCTGCGTATGTTTAACCGTGATGGGAGCAGTGCGGAATTCGCGCACGCCCTGTGGCGTGACGTCAGCGTCAGGCTGCGTCAGCTGTGATGGAGTCTCGTGAGCCGGGGGCTGGCTGCGCAGGTCCGCAGATGCGGCCTGGCTGATCGGGGCAGTGACAGCCTGAGGGGCAGGCATGTCGGTTGACGTGGCAGTGACGTGGTGGTTCAATGACTGCACCTTCGTAATGCGGATGTGATCTTCGCTACTTTTTCGTTTTAAAACCCCCTGGTCGAGCGAGGAGGTTTCGCGAAACTGAACATCTGTGTTATTCGCCATTTGAAAAAAAGAGAATTGACAATATATTGTCCTACGGGATTTATTACGAGCGCCTACCAAAAGGAAGGGAGTGGAGCACCCACTGACCTAAGCCCTGGGACTAAGTTAGCCAGGGCCTCGGCTAGGCAGCGAGACGCTGCGTCTCTGGGTGTCACACACTCTTTTTACACCTAACCGTAGCACGACGCGGTAGTACAAAACTGGGGGTGGAAACTCTAAATGAATTGATAAAATGTAGCTTCTTGGCAGGGAGCAGTTGCCTACATCCTAACTATCCAAGAGCACGATCGGAACTCGAGTGAGTGAGAGTGAGAGAGTGAGTGGAGTGAGTGAGGAGTGAGACGGGAACTGAATTTTTTTCGTGAAAAGTTTTCTTGGCTTCTTGTTGCGCGACCAATCGGAGCGCTCCGCGGCTCGTGATTGGTCGCGCTCCGCGGAGGGACGTGTAACAAAAGTAATTTCCAGCGGCCGGGGCGCCACTTTCGACTTTTTTCTGACTTTCTACTTTCGACTTTCGACTTTTTTTACTTTCACTTTTCTACTTTCGACTTTTTCTACTTTCGGCCGAGCGGTTGATAATAGAAGAAGGAGAGTATTTAATAGTGAATTGAAAGGCAGATAAATTTAATGTTTTGTAAAAATTTTAAGCCAATGAAGAATTTGGAGGAGACAACACAATGGATGTGAACAAATCATTAAATAAACAGGAGTTTTCGACAAAACAGGTTTCTGCACTCAAAAAAATGGGTAAAAAGAAGAATAAGCAAGAGAAATTTTGCAACAATGAAGAAAATCAGGTAAGCTTCAGTAGTAATACCGAAGCAGAAGATTTAAGAGGTAAACACGAACATACTGCTCGACAAGAACTGGAGACCATCATGACAGAAAAGTCAAACACCACAGGCAACAAAGTCAACAATGGCAACAAGGGCAAAAACGGCGAAACACTTCCCAGCGACGACAACAGCGACGATTACATACCATCGTACCAGCCACAGCAAGATTCAAAGGCTACAATCAGCTCTGTACCTACAAGTACTCCAATCAGAGTGGAAAGGAATAAACGAGCAGTGCATCTCTCGGACAGTGAGCTGAGAACCCCAAACAGTGAAGTCAGGGACAATTTTAAATCCCCACACTTGGTTTACGCATTCAAGGCAACTGAAACAGCCCCGGGAGACCTAACGGTGCCAACGAAGGGAGCTGCCTCAAACACAACACCCGTGGAAACCCAGTCGGGGTCAGACCCCCACGGCCTAGCCGCATCAAGGTCAGCGACTGGGCCAAGCGGACAACATCATTCAGGGCGAGTCTGTACAGACGTACAGCAGTCTGTGGCAGGCCCCTTTCCTGATGTCACACCCTCCGGGGGAATAGCCCTCCCGCACTCTGAGGGTCTCAGGAAGGGTGCAGGACATGACAAGGAACCATCTAGGGTAAACCCCTTAACTCCTGAAGTGATAATAATCAATAATCCAGGCATGGAACCAGAGGTGATTGAGCCACCACGGCCAAGGAAACCCCCTCCCATTATTGTTACATCTCTTGACATGTTCAAGCGATATGCCAAAAAAATAGCGATGCTACATAAAGATATGCAATTAATATATATCAGGGAGGGTGGAAAGATACTTTGTCCAACAATGGAAATCCATAACATCTGCAGAGACATACTAAAAGATGTCCCTCATTACTCCTTTCGACAGCAAAAAACAAACTCGTTCACTGCAGTGTTGAGAGGTTTTCACCCGACTGTAGCAGCTGACGAAGTCAAAGAGCTGCTTATGGAACATGATTTCAATGTTACAACTGTAACACAATTTTCCAATGCGACAACAAGGGTCAAATACCCTATCTATAAAGTGGAAATTCCCCTCAATCAGAAGGAAAAACTCAACAACATAACCTCACTCCAAGGTGTCAGAGTTAACATTGAGCCCTTTCGCAGGCAAATGAAGTTGTTGCAATGCTACAAATGCCAGCAATATGGACACCACAGTCAAGAATGCTGTCAAAGGGAAGTATGTGTTAGATGTGCAGGAAACCATCACACCAAGGATTGTAAAGCTAATAAAATGGAATTTAAGTGTGCAAACTGTGAGGGAAACCACGCGGCAAATGACTCTTCCTGCCCCATACGCAAGGAAAAACAGACTGCACTCCTCAACAAAGTGCAAGGACGACAACACAATTTTCCACAGGCAAACATGGACAGGCAACCTAGGGCTCCAGATATTTCTATGAAGAATTTCCCCACACTTAACCTAAATTGGGCGGAAAAGAACAGACAACTCCAGACCACAGAAGGAAAGGGAGGTGAAAATACCAACAAGGACATGTACCCCAACCAGGATAGATCCATCACAGAAAAAATAGATCCTGGCAAACAAGGTAACATCACAGAATATAGAAATGCAGAGGAATTAAATAACAACAATACAGCAAGTCAAGAGAACGACATAGAAGTTTTAGGAAAGGGATCAAAATTTATAGCACAAGTCAAGGAAGCAGTAGGATTCATGGCATCCGAGGAATTCCAGCAAGCCATACAAGATATACTGCAAATCAAGAGGCAAGCAGAAAAATGTCAGACCTCTAAGGAAAGGAAACAAGCCATCTTGGAAGGGCTACTTACATTAATCGTTCAACCAGAATACCCACAGGCAGGAACAAGAAAAACAATGGCAAAACAAGAACAAAACCTGACAGATGGAAACTGTAATAACAAACAAAACAAGTTATTGACTGCTCACAAGAACACAGATGACAAGACACTAACATCAAAAATGGCCAAAGTTCACTCGGACATAGAATCATACACCGACACCTCTAGTGAGGAGGAGCATGAGCATAAAACTAGACCACAAAGTTCAAGACAAAAGACCTACAAGCACACCACAAAGAAAAACCAGCATGACAGAGCCTAATCGTAATGCACAAAACATTCTAAAAATTCTAATTTGGAATGCCGATGGCATAAGGAATAAAGAGTACGAACTCACTCACTTCCTAATTAAAGAAGAAATAGACATTGCACTAATATCAGAAACCAAACTTAAACCAAATTGGAGATTTTCGATACCAGATTACATCATATACAGAACGGACAGACAACAGGCATTAGGAGGAGGTACTGCAATCCTAATCAAGAAGAGTATAGCACACATGCCAATAGGTCACAAAAATGAAACTACCAACATAATTCTTCCATCAAATGCAGGTGACATCATTATCTCTGCGATCTACAGCACTCCAAAAAACAAAGAACTTTTAGAAACAATTGATCATATTATAGCACAGGCACCCTTATGTATAATTGGGGGAGATTTCAACTCCAAATCACCGGCTTGGGGAAATAGACAGTATAATAATAATGGCAGAAAACTGGAGCAATTAGCAGAAAGTTACGACTTAACAATCAGAGCCCCAACAGAACCAACATTCTACCATAGAAACTCAAATTTTCTTCCAGACATTCTGGATATCATAGTCACCAACACACAAATGGTCACTTCAATGGAGGTGGTTCAAGAACTCTCTTCTGATCATATGCCGGTAATTGCCACAGTGTCGATACCAACCAAAAACAGTAAATTACACAGAAAAATTATCAGTACAGACTGGACTAAATTTAAGGCCGACATACAAGCATACCCTGAAGTTCACCTTCTCCCACCTGAAGACATAGACACAGAAGTAAAATTAATAACAGATACAATACAACAACACATCAAAAATGCCACCACTGTTACACAAGTTGCTCCCAAGAAATTCCAAAATGACCCTGAGCTGGACGAGCTAATCAAACGAAGAAACAATGTCAGGAAAAACTTTCAAGCACAACGGGATGCACTAACAGCGCAAATACTTCAGGAATTAAATCAGGAAATAAAAGCTAAGGTCATGACCAAAAAACTTAAATCATGGGACACAGCTATCCAACAAGCTGTAAAAGATAGAAATAACATTTGGAAGCTGAACTGCAGACTTGCAGGTAAAAAGATTAAAACCTACACCCCCATAATACATGGAGAACGGGGCATTGTTTACTCAGCTCAAGATAAGGCCGACTCAATTGCAGACGCTTTGGAAAAACAATTTGAGCCAAACTACCCACTCATTGATGAGGACCAGTTAAGAGCCTCAAAACGTCTCATCCAGGCAGAGAAAAACAAAAAGGGAGATGAAACTGTACAAGACATAACATTAAAGGAACTAAATCAAGTAATTAAAGCACTCCCAAAAAACAAAGCACCAGGACCGGACAAGATAACTAATGAAGCCATAAAAAATCTTCCTCTAAATGCAAGATTACACCTTCTATCCATATATAATAACATATTACAAAATTCAATTTTCCCACAGGCATGGAAAATGGCAAAAATTATTACATTGCCAAAACCCGGGAAAGATGCTAAATTCCCTCAAAATCGAAGGCCTATCAGTCTCTTAAACACCATGGCTAAAATTTTCGAGAAAATTATTTGCAAAAGGATGCAAAAAATTGTAAACAAGGAAAAGCTTCTCCCCAATCAACAAATAGGTTTTAGGCCAAAACATTCCACTATTCATGCAGCCTCCAGAGTGGCAAAATTTATGCTAACTAGCTTAAATCGACGACGTTCAACCGCTTCAGTATTTATGGATATAGAGAAAGCCTTTGACAAGGTACATCATGTGTTCCTTGTCCACAAAATCATTGAAGCGGGATTTCATCCTTCCTACTGGAAATTAATAGAAAATTATTTAAAGCACAGGAAATTTCAAGTCGCACTGGATGGTAAAACTTCTTCAACCAGAGACATTCATGCAGGGGTTCCACAAGGAGGAGCACTCTCACCTTTACTTTATGCCATATATACCAGGGACATTCCATCAGGCACCAACATGAAGTATACACTCTATGCAGATGACACAGTTATTTATACTACAGATAAAAAACCTTTTTATGCAAATGCTACCCTCCAAATCCACATAAATGAAATGCAGCAATATTGGGACAGATGGGCAATTAAAGTTAACCCAACAAAAAGTGCTTTTCTCTTGTGCACGAGGAAAAGAAAATTTGTTAATGCGCCAGTCAAGCTCTATGGGGAGGTAATTCCACAATCAAATGAAGTAAAATATTTAGGCCTCTTTTTCGATTCCAAACTAACATGGAGAGTTCACCTAAGGAAGGCAGCACAAGCTGCCATGGGAAAATTCCTAAAAATGTACCCGCTGTTAAAGTCAGCACACCTTCCGGTCAAGACCAAATTATTACTTTACAAGAGTGTTATTAGACCTGCAATGCTCTACGGGTGTGAAGTGTGGGGCACAGCAGCAAAGGAGCACCTACAACAACTACAAGTAACTCAGAACAGAATCCTAAAAACCATCATAAATATGCCAAGGGACATGGAAACTACGAGCCTACACCAAAGAACCAATGTAAAAATGATTCATCAAATCTTGCAGGAGAACAGTGCCACCTTCTATTCGAAGCTACCAGGACACCCAAATCCACTAGTCAAAAGATTGGGGGTCTATACAGCACGTGACAAGAAAAGACTCATGGTAATAAGGTAACAGGTATTCATACCATTCACCCACTAACAAGGACGACTGGGTGGAGAGCTCCCAAGTAGGGGATTGCCTGGTGGGGACAGTGCCGGTGGTGAGTTACACCCTCGAGCGCTACGCTAGCCGGATGGGCCTGCCAGGAACTCTGAAAAATGGAGCTCAAAGCCTAATCAAATGGGATCCACAGTAACCTAGGAAGACAGGCTAAAAAATTTAGTGAGGCACACTT
>NW_026962245.1:22500-35000 GCF_032445375.1 Bacillus rossius redtenbacheri
CAGCTGCCACGGTCATGCATGCCCGACACATTGTGCTGCCAGCCTGGGCATGTCAATCATCGGCTAGGCCAATGTTGCATATTTGCACCGCAGGACGTGGTCAGGCACATGGTCAGACACCTATTATGTTCACTTAATATATTTTAATCTAAGGGACAGTCAGGACATATGTGTGTAGTTCATTAGGGCCCCGATGGGCCAAAAACGCGACTGGTTTCATTAGAACCCCGCTGGGTCAAAAACGCGACTGGTTCAGCGATCGGCGCAACGAGTGTAGTGGGGGTGTGGGGGCCTTAATTCCGACACATGTTGCTGCCAGCCTGGGCATGTCAATTATTGGCTAGTCCAATGTTGCATATTTGCACCGCAGGACGTGGTCAGGCACACGGTCGGAATCCTATTAATTAATACTTAATATTATACTTAAATTAGAATGCAATATAATATAATATACCACCCTACTGCACCCACCATTGCTGCAGCATTCCACTCGTTGGCAAGGTCAGCTTCAACGGTGTTTATTTGCACTGACAGCTGGCGGCACAGCAGAGTAGCATCTAATTTACTATTATTTAAATTACTCAGCCCTCCGAGTATTTAAATAAATTTAATCTAAGTTTCGAGCTGCCTTGTGTGGGTTTAAATAATTAAATTATTTAAATAAGCTATGAGTTGAAGTGAAACCTTGCAGGTTAAATGCCTATGCGAAAGCAGTAGTCAGTAATTCAAAATCTCATGTCTTTCAGAAACACAACCAGCACTGGGGGTGAAACCAACCAGGCCGGCCATGACCATCAGTCATAGAGAGTCAGCCCTAACATGTCAGGCAGTGAACTCCTGGGAGTCGAACCACCACCCGCATGCTTCGGACCATTTTGAATTAGCATTCAAACAGGTTGGTCGTGCATGTAATTGTGTGTTGGCTGGAGGGCGCCGTGTAAGCCTAGTGGGAAGGCTCTACTCATAACATGTTCTATGAGCTGTTTGGGTGACGCGAGCTCCGCGCGCGAGTGTGCGCGCACGGAGCCGGGGAGGTACTGCGCTGCTCCGAGCGCCGGCTACTAGTTTTGTTTGGAGGGGGTCGTGCGCTGGTTGGCTGTCAGGCTCGGCCAATCAGGGGGCGCCTCGCCCGCAGCTACGGCGGGCGGTGCGCCAGGATTGATTTCGGAAGCTTATACTTCTGTGTATTATTTGGATCATAGTTTCCAAGGGAGGAAATATGTGGATTTAAATTATTTACGCATTTATCGTAAAAATTTTGGGTTGTGCGGATATAAAAATCTTGCAAAGTTTCAGTGTTAGTTTCACTGTGCAAGTTCTCTACTGGACAGTATATCGGGGCGTCTGCAGCGATTCGAATGCATCTATTCTGAACTCGCTGCAGTTTTATTAGATGGCAGTATGCTGCAGTAGCCCAGACTGGGGCTGCATACGTGATTATCGGGCGTATGAGAGCTTTGTAGAGCAGTAATCCATTTTTGACTGTGCTGCCACATCGCCTGCTCATTACAGGATATAATGCGCGCATTCTAACCTGAGCTTGGGTTTGTTTAATGTCAATGTGCTGTCTCCACAGGAGTTTCCTATCCATGTGGACACCTAGGTATTTAACTACGTCCTTGTGAGGGATTGGCTCATCAAATAGGCGTAGTTGCGGCCTGTTGTCGGCTGGCGGGAGGTTTTTGCGTGTAAACACAATCGCCTCAGACTTGGTCGTGTTTACTTTTATGCGCCAGGCTGTACACCACTGTTCAACTTCAGTGAGCGCAGTCTGGAGCCTGGTAGTGGCCAGCTGTAGGTTATGAGATCTGCTATACAGTACAGTGTCGTCTGCATAGCAGCCTAGCTTGACTAGTCTATGTGCGGGGCGAGGCATGTCGCGTACATATATATTAAATAGTACTGGGCCTAGGATGCTGCCCTGCGGCACTCCGGCTTTAATTAATTTTAGGTCAGACGTTGCCCCTTCAGATGACACTCTAAAGGTTCTGCCTGCTAGGTAGGATGCAATGAGTTTAGTGTAGCAATCCGGGAAGTTTGCTTCATACATTTTATATATTAGCCCTGCATGAAAAACTCTATCAAAGGCCTTTTCTACATCGAGAAACGTAGCAACTACGTAGTCTTGGACGTTGAATGCGCTGGTTATCTCTTCGGTAAGACGGACCAGTTGATGGGTAGTCGAATGAGCACTGCGAAAGCCAAATTGCTCATTTGGCAGCAAGTTATGTTCGTGTATGTGTACTTTAAGTCTGTGTAAAATTATGCGCTCCGCAACTTTAGACACAGTACTCAATAGGCTTATTGGCCTGTAATTTTGGGGCAGTGTTTTGTCCTTGCCCGGCTTGTGGAAGACTATTACTTTTGCTTCCTTCCACTGGGAGGGAAAAATATTCAGTCTGAGCATTGCATTAATGCATTCAGCCAGATATTCAAAGGCTTCGTCTGGAAGCTGTTTGAGAACAACTGCTTGTATGCCGTCGTTCCCAGGGGCTTTTCGCGGCTTCATATTCTTGATAGCACGCTTAATTTCTTGGGCCTGGGTGGGGAGAGGCTCAGAGATAGTGGGCTGGTGCAGTTTAGCGCGGAGTTCGCGGTAAATTTGTGCAGTGAATGGCCTGTCACAAGGCTGCAAATTGGGCTGGAATGCTGTTTCTAAGGTGCTTGCGAAAGCTTGCGCCTTGTCCTGGGGAAGAAATGCGAGTCCATTATTTGTTTGGAGGGGTGGAATTTTATCAAATTTATTCAAAATTCGCTTAGTCATTGCCCAGGTACTCCCGTCCTGTACATTGAGCTTCGCGATTTTGGCTTCCCACTGGCTGCTACGCCACAACGAGAGTTCATCTGATATAGCAGTTTGAAGCTCGTTGATTCTGCGTTTAATAATGTGCGTGCGTCGCCGTGTGTATTCGCGGCGCAGTCTGTTCTTTTGCGATATCATATCGCAGATGTATGCTGGCAGCTCGTCATGCATTAACTTAACCTCCTTTTCTGGGATGCACTGGCTAATTCCGTCTTGAATTTTCGCGGTAAAAGTGGTTATAGCGTTTTCTAGATTATCACTATTATTTATTTCGTCGAGTTCTGAAAGATGTAATGACAAAAAATTTTTAAAGCTAACCCAATCTGCATTTTTGTAGTCCCTGACTTTACGAGGTGGGTTCGAGTCGACATTTGCGTCGTCAAAAATTAAATGAACAGGGAAGTGGTCAGACGTTAAGTCGTGTACAACTTCGAGTTCGAATCCCGAGTGCACACGTTTATTAATAACGATGTCTAGAACATCTGGGAGAACCCCCACACGCCCAGTGTCGTGTGTGGGCTCCATGGGAGCATGAATTTGGTAGTTGTGATTTAATTGGTGGTTATAAAGAATTGTACCATTCTGTGTGGCTCGCCTGCTGTTCCACTCTCTATGTTTAGCATTTATGTCTCCTAGAGCGAGGAAGGTCGGGGCCGCCCCATACAGGGCGTCCAGATCAGCCACGCTCAGGGACCTACCTGGTCGCGCATACATAGAAATAATTTTTATGTTTTGCCTGTTAATAGTTAAGTTAATTGCTACTGCTTCGAGATTCTGAAAATCGGGGAGCTGCCATTCAGTGTTTTTTATGCTTTTATGGACAATAAGGGCTACTCCCCCTCCTCTTTGATTAACTCTGTCGCGCCTATAGATTGCATAATTTAGTATAGTAATTCTATCAGTCGGAATTAAGTGGGTTTCATTAATCGCAGCTATTTTTATTTTGTATTTTTCTAAGTGGTGAATTAATTCCGGTATTTTATTTTTAATGCCGCGTGCATTCCAGAATAGGAGGGACTTAAGACTATGGGCCGCGGTTGGTATGCAACACTGGGCCGGATTACGAGCTGCCATTGAGCTTGGCAGCCAGTGTCTGGACGAAGCCCATCATCGCATGGACTTTTTCTGTTAGGGAAACAGATGGGTCGCACCATATAACCATAAGCTGGCACATGGGGACGATTGTGGCCGCCAGATTTTCATCCGTGTTGAAAGTGCGCGACTGTTCGAGCACTTTCTGGAAGTCAGCCAGGCCCGGTTTCGAGGCTGGCTGCTGTTGGGGCGCGGGCGGTGCAGTTGGCAGCATTGGAGCTGCGTCTACCGCCATGCTCGTCTCAGGTGCCGGGGCTACCTGCGGCCGGGAGAGCGCGGTCGTGCGCTTCGCCGGGGCTGGCGCAGCCTTAGCTGCTACGAGCTTATCCTGGGCAGGCTGTCGCGGCCTGTCCTGCCCAGGCTGCGGGGGCCTTTCCTGAGTGGGTCGCGGGGGTTTGCCTTGGCCATTTTTGTGGCCCGTCGGGTGTTTTTTGACCCCCTTCCGCTGCCAGGGGTTGTTCGCCAGCACTGGGTAGTCCAGCTCGTTGTAGCTGGGCTCGCAGTGCTGCTCCAGGGGCGCGAATCGGTTGCCACCTGCCTGCTGCAGGTAGTCGCCGAAGCTCCGGGGAGGAGGGTACCTCGGTGGACCCCAGGGGTTTTGCCTCGGGGGGCCAGAGAAGCCCGGAGGGGGCCGTGGCATCGGTTGCGGCTGGGGCTGCATTGCAGCGCGCCTGTTTTCGCGCAGGTCGCGGCGAGACTGTTGCTCGCGCTGCTTGCGTACCTGGGGCGGAAGGTGCCTGCGGGTCTCTTTTTTATAGACCTGGCAGCCCTTGTAGTTTGCGCAGTGTGCCTCCTTACAATGCGCGCACTTTTTGTGCTCCTGGTTGCCCCCATTGGGGCAGTCGGGAGCGCGGTGTGGCCCGCTGCACCACCGGCACACAGGGGCCGCGTGGCAGGCCTTGCCAACATGGTTATAGCGTTGGCAAACGCTGCATTGGGCGGGGCCTGAGGGGCGCCTGTAGTCGACGACACGCACCAGCATGCCGCCGAACTCTGTCAGGGAGTAGATGCGCTCAGAATCGCACGTCTGAGGCACCTCAATGACCAGGGCGTCGCATTTTTCCCTGCGCAGCCTGTTCTCCAAGAACCAGTGGTTCTGGACAGGCAGGTTCAGGGCTGCAAATTCCTCCTGGAGGAAATCGGTCGGGGTGTGGCGGTGTACTCCGCGCAAGACGAATTTCTTGGGCACTTCGTCTCTCTGAAGGAGGACGGAGTGCTGGGCGCCTATCGCCTTAAGGGCCTGGACTGCCCTTTGGTAGTCCGGGACGGACGCAGGATTGACCTGGATCTCGTCCTTGCCGCGGTTTTGGCAGGTGAACTTTTCCGCCAGGGCCTGCTTGAGGGCGGTGTATACCCTTGGGTACGTGTGCCCCTGGTCTAAAAACACGAACAGGGGCTTCACTCGGAGCTTTTTGGGCGGTGCCGCAGCTCCGGCGGCATGGCCTGCAGTTGGTTGTGGGCGAGGGGGGGAGGGGCCCGCCTCGTCGTCGCTGCTGCCTGCACCGGACACCTCCGTGTGCAGGCGCTTGTTGCGCTTACCAGTGGCAACACTCCAGCCACTGGATTGATCGGAGCTAGGCCCTGAGGGGGCCTCGCTTTCTGTCATCTCGACAGCGTCGCTCATGTCGTCGTGGTAGCCTACGCTCGGGTCCACCCACTGACCGTCCCCCGGGGCTAAGTTAGCCGGGTTCAGGCTAGGCTACAGGGGAGCTAGCTCCCCGGGTGTTGCCGAGTTGTTGGTTGCCAATAACTTACTCTTTACCGCAGCTCTCTCTTACCGCCTGTGCGCATGTAGCACACAGGCACCTTTCAGTACACCGCTGGGTAGCACTAAGAAGTGCTAACCACAGCTTGGGCGTCGACGATCTATAAATTCACGGCGAGCAGCTCCGGGACACGTCCGTCCTCTACCGAAGCGCAGCTGGAACTCCTCTTTTTCTCTCTGCAAATATCTGGTTACCCAATTTTCTGGTTGCGGACGGTTCAGAAAATTCTCGATGCCTTGCTCACGTAGGGAGCAGCGCACTTTGGACAGCGAAAGTAATGTAGGGCTTCTTTAGCACTGATTTTTCAATGTTTTCTAAATGTCAGCAGTCTACGATGACATAATGGGCAGTTCCACTAATAGTGTAATTTTTTTATGGCAGCTGCACTGTTTAATTTGCACTGCGAGCTGTTTAAATTTACTGCTACACCAAACAGGGAACTTTTCATTTGCAGATGTTATTCAAGGAATCAAATACGTAATTTGTGCTGGAATCACTTGAAAATGGTTAAATTAACTTAGGTATACTTTAGTGTATAGTATGCTGAAAATGTGGAGATAATTTCATGAAGGCTGTTTGCTGTGGAAGCACTAGCAAATCACCTTGTTCAGTGCCACCTGGAATGGCTTTCTTCGTGCACCTCCAAGGATGATGTGATTATTATTGTGAGTAAATTTTGTTTACATTTTCATTGTGTGAATAATAAAACTTTTAACTGTACACACAACAAGCATTTCACTTGGATCTGATGCATTCTCAAGAGTGCAGTTTCTGTTTAGCTTTTAAAACTGGCTGCCCTTCAATTCACTCAAGGTGCAGATGCAAGTTGCTGATGAAGTATTCCACACACATGCTACATTGGAGAAATATTTTAATAAAAATTAAAACTCTTGCAGGATTTCGAATAAAAACTATCCTATTTATCCCTTCTATGTTTTGGTACTGCGAAATTGAGAGAGGTAAGTAAGTTGTGAGGTTATTTTTACTTGCTTGCATGTGAGGTTAGCAGAGCAAAAATATTTTTGAAATTGCAGATACATGGTCACTTTATTTCGTTGCAAACATTTATAAGCTCGTAATCTTATTTAAAGTCTCCATACTTAATGCGTTTGGAAAACCTTCTTTCTCTCAATTTTACAATGGAACAAAATTTTACTTGTATGTGTACATTAATTCCATCTCTAAATGATGTAGGTTTACGCACCGAGATCAGGTACATTGTAGAGAGAAAAACACACGAGTACCTGCTTATTTTGAAGTTTTAATGAGTATATTAAAAAAAAAAAAAAAAAACGATAAAAATATAATTGAAAAAGTATATTATTCACGTATTTTTGAGGATGAGGGGAGGGGGTGTTTTTGTCCGATGGTCGTTTATCTTTAAAGAAATTTCCGTTGGACCTGTGCGTTCTTGCTCTGCCAATTCTCGAAAAATGAAATATTTTAAGTCGTCTTTTATGTGCTAACTTCATTATATTTGGCTGCATTCGTATTTTTATTAGTTTTGAAACATTCATGTCACGGAAAATAATCATAAACCAGGACAAAAACGTTTTGACTAAATGTTCTAGGTTGGTTGTAAAACATTTTCTTATTTTATTTCACATCGGAAACATCTGTTAAGTTGTAAGCTTTGTAATGAATGCGACAGTCACTTGTTCGCTGAAGTGTTTGTTTAAGAAATTAGTATTGTAAATTTGTTTATGGTCTTGTTAAATGAAATTTTAAGTGAAATCATTTGGGAAAACAGAGGCTACAGGAATTTTCAACACAACTTGATGACCGACGTTGTGACTAGTGTGGGAGTGTGTGCTCGTGTAAATATCAATTTTTCTTACTCCTCGTGCCGGTCAACAGGAAAACAGCGAGTGTGTTATCTCATCGCGGGCGTGTGATTGCGTGTGGTAAATTGTGCTAGGTTAATTACCGCAAAACTCCACTGTGTGCAAATATGTAGTGTGTCGCTGTATGCAAATATTTGGTATGTCTTTTTTTTTTTTTTTTTTTTTTCAGGCAATACACACTTTGAATTTTACACAATTTCGATGCTGCAACCTAAGTGTATACATGCGAATAGGATTGCTTAAATGAAAAAGTAAAGTAGGAGGTAAGTGCAAATGTTTCCAGGAGGTTATGCACACACAATCTATTTTATGAATTAATAGTTATTATCTAAGAAAATGATAGAAGATTATAAATAATGTGTGCAGAATAATACAGAATTTGCATGTTACACAAAAAAAAATATATATATATATTCCAAATATTGTTAGCAAAATGCACCTAGATTAGTGAGCTGGATTTTTTTTTTTTTTTTGTATTTTTGTTCTGTTGATCCCACGTGGAGTCAAGGCTCCGGGATATAGAACATGTATGTGCAGACAATTAATATTTACATGATGCAAGTTACCAAGAAAAAAAATTTCAAAAAAAAAAAATACATAACATGTTACACAATTTAACTTTATGCAAAACATGAAGCAGCTGTTATCACAAGTCCATTCAACAAATTAACAGTTCAATTTCTCTATTATCAATCAAATTAAAGAATAGCTTCAGAGGGTAGGTAGGATATTCTAGAAGAATTTTTTTTACTGTTTTTTTTTTTAATACTGGTAAATTGTTTTAGTTATTTTCTGTGATATTAAGTTGTAAAGTTTTACTCCCAAGTAATTTAGTCCATTTTCAAATCGCCTAGTGTTATGTTCAACTATCCTCAATTTACTAGCATTTCTGGTGTTATACCTATGTGCGAATATCTAAAAAAAAAAAAAAAAAAAAAAAATAATAATTTTTTTTTTCTTCTTTTTCTTAAGAATGAATAAAAAGTTTCTAGAACGTATTCATTTATGGCAGTCAGGACTTTAAGTTTTTTGAATTTTGGTCTGCAGTTAGATGATTTTTTATCTTTTGTTATTATTCTAATAGCTCCTTTTTTTTTTTTTTTCCCCCAATGTTATATGGCAGAAAGAGTAGAGCTATGGCTACTGTGACATCATGCATTGATGGGAAGGTTATTGTTGGATAACAAAAATTTAGATGATATAATTTTTATTTTTTTCCATACACAACACATTGCAGGTACAATTTTACAGGTTACAGCTGTACCACCTCTAGTATTGCTGCCGACCATCCAACAAATGAGCACACTAAACAGGCATTGATGACATTGTTATCAACGTCTTTTTGAATCTCTCATTATTATACATAACTGCCCACTGAAACAGAGAAACTTCAAAATAGGTGTGTGTGTGTGTGTTTATATATATATATATATATATATATATATATATATATATATATATATATATATATATATATATACATATATACATACATACATACATACATACATACATATATGTATGTACATACATACATACATACATACATATACACTTATCTATTTATTTTTTCACTTTGAATTTTGTATGAGGTATACACATGCAAAGATTCACAGCTGCTGCTGGGTGGGTGAGTGAGTGAGTGATTGATTGATTGATTGATTGATTGATTGATTGATTGATTGATAGAGAGTGAGTGTGTGTGTGTGTGTGTGTTAGGGGGGGGGGGGGGAAATGTGGTGATTGTGGGGGGAAAAAAAAATTTAAAATTGAAATTTTTAAAAAAAATTTTTTTTCTGTAGGGTGCAAAATAGTAGTGCCAACGGCACGTGGTGTTCCCAAGCGGTCACCCATCTAAGTACTAACCACGCTCGACGATGCTTAACTTCGGTGATCGGACGAGAACCGGTGTGTTTCATCGTGATATGGCCGTTGGCAATGATATAGATGTTTTTTTTTTGCAGTTTGTATTTGCCACTCGAAATAGCTATACCAGGTGTGATTGTTACAAACAACAGGAGAAATCGTGTAATGAACACTCTTTTACTTCCCCCCACCCCCCCCCCCCCCCCCCCCTCCCCACACACAACACCCACCACCCTCACCATCCCAACCACCAAAGCCCTCTTCAAAATACACTCTCACACACCACACACAAACCCACACTCTATAACTGATGAACATTACCATAACTTCTTAAAGCCATTAGATAATATTTAACTCAAGAAAGGTATTGTGATATGTTTAAAGAAAGAAAGGTGAAACCTTTAACTTTACCAGCAGGTATTAGTATCACTGAGGTATCTTCTAGGTTGTAGCAGCAATAGTAGTAATAATAATAAAATTAAATAAGGTAATAAAAAAGAAAAGTTATACATGTGATCAAATCATGAATGTATAAAACTGGAATGAATTTAAATTTTTTTTATTTTTCTTCATAGGCTGTTTTGAAATTGATGAGTAAGTGCCTCTTCTTTTAAATTTTTTAATGCTGAACACTGTTACATAAGAGATGAATGTTTAGAAAATTTAAAAAAAAAAAAAAGCTAGCCCAGCCCCCTCCCCCCCTCACACAAAATCCAAACAAAAAAAAAAACACCCTCCTTCAAAACATCACATAATCATCCAGCCAGCAGTGCAGACGAGAAATTTGCACTCGGGGCCGCCATTTTGACGATAAATTCTTGCATGGCACACCAAAGGTAGGAAAGAATTTAAAAAAATAAAAATAATGGGCGAGCACCCTCGCGTCTGCCTGTAGAAAATGAAGTTAAAAGTAACATAACCTAAAGACAGGCACACACTAGGGTGCTCCCAGGCGGTTGAGAAATTTTTTCCCGCCAAAAGACTTATATATATTATTTATTTTACTGTTTTTGGCAGGGGGCTATGTCGGTCTGTGTGCAAAGTAGTTCCTACTCCCGCCGCCAGGAGCGCGCGCGGTGGGTAGCGATGTTGTTTTTTCTGCTTTCATTTGTTTATTATTTAGAGGGTTAATGCTATGTAAATGTACGCAAGTTTGGTTATGTGTCGGTAGTTGTGCGAGATTTAATTTCCGAAACGAAATTTGACTTTCATCGGCCTGCATTTCTCACTTATTCGGAAAATACATGTGTGTTTATGTATGTATAATAATCGAGTGATTTTGTAATAATTTGGAAGTTTTGTTTGCGTGTGCGATGTGGGGAAGAAAAGGTGTGCACACGAGTCCTAGGGCTATATTTTTTTTTATTGCGAAATATTTACTTCATGTGGTGAAAAATTTTAAATTATTTGTGATGCAAGTGAAATTTTTTTTTTTTTTTCAGTTGGGTGATGTGTTTGTCCTCGTTTGTGTGCAAGGAAGCAAACATGCTGAAGGTAAGGGGCCATAAATGACACTTTAAAATATTAGTTTACCATTAATTTTGGTTAAATATTAAATTGCCATATAAGTAAAATCATGTCAACTGTTGTATTCCACCCAGTATAAGCTGTTAGTAATGGGTACTTAATATAAATAGAATAAATGTAAGCATTTTCGTCTGCATGAAAATTCACTTTTTTTTTGGATCCATTTGTACTGTGGGTAGTTAAATAGTACATTATGTTGTTTTTACTTCGAAGTACAAAACATCTTGTGCATGATTGCAAATTCAAACGCAGTTAAGCATAATATGAATTCGAATTATGTGTGTGTGTGTGTGTATATATATATTTTTTTTTTTTTTTTTTTTTTTTACTGTGTCCAGTTTTAGCACAAATGGAATTATTTTCAAAGTGAATCGATGCAACTGGTCTTTGCCATTAATATTGATATATGATCTAACTAAATTAAATAGAAAGGATTTTTTTATTTATTTTTTTATATATATAAATATATTTGTAGCAATGTACTAATGACCACAGAAGTAAGCAAAAAAAAAAATATATATATATATATCTCAGCCAGTAAACCATGCGTCTTAAAGACTTTTTTTAATGAAAATATTTCTGCCTTGGTTAAGCTTACATTTACTATCATAGGGATTGAGGGAATTGTAGAACAGCAGCAGAAGCATTTCCTTTCATGATCATGTTCTTGGTCCTGAAAAGGACCGTTTATGTAAGCATGTGCACACCAGACCTGCTCACTTGGAGCTGGTGTATTTGGTGACAGCCTTGGTGCCCTCGCTGACAGCGTGCTTGGCCAGCTCCCCGGGCAGCAGCAGTCTCACGGCCGTCTGTATCTCGCGGCTGGTGATGGTGGAGCGCTTGTTGTAGTGGGCGAGGCGGCTGGCCTCTGCCGCGATGCGCTCGAAAATGTCGTTCACGAAACTGTTCATGATGCTCATGGCCTTAGATGATATGCCAGTGTCCGGATGAACTTGCTTCAACACTTTGTAGATGTAGATTGCGTAGCTTTCCTTCCTCTTGCGCTTCTTTTTCTTGTCGCCCTTCGAGATGTTTTTCTGGGCCTTGCCCGCCTTTTTGGCTGCCTTACCGCTCGTCTTGGGGGGCATCGTAGGTCTGAGCTGTGCCGCTGTCGCTAGATGAGTGAGACGGGAACTGAATTTTTTTCGTGAAAAGTGGAAACTACGAGCCTACACCAAAGAACCAATGTAAAAATGATTCATCAAATCTTGCAGGAGAACAGTGCCACCTTCTATTCGAAGCTACCAGGACACCCAAATCCACTAGTCAAAAGATTGGGGGTCTATACAGCACGTGACAAGAAAAGACTCATGGTAATAAGGTAACAGGTATTCATACCATTCACCCACTAACAAGGACGACTGGGTGGAGAGCTCCCAAGTAGGGGATTGCCTGGTGGGGACAGTGCCGGTGGTGAGTTACACCCTCGAGCGCTACGCTAGCCGGATGGGCCTGCCAGGAACTCTGAAAAATGGAGCTCAAAGCCTAATCAAATGGGATCCACAGTAACCTAGGAAGACAGGCTAAAAAATTTAGTGAGGCACACTTGAAATAATTTCACGATATAAATTATATTAATCACTTCACAGTTAAAACAGTCTT
>NW_026962245.1:40000-55000 GCF_032445375.1 Bacillus rossius redtenbacheri
GGTTCGACAAAGTACTGGGTTTGGGTGTGTTAGAACATGTGTTTCAATAACACAGTGTACAGGCAAATGGTCAGAATCAAGTTCTGGCAGAACTTTTAGTTGAATATTTATATTAGGAATATTAGTGAGAATTATATCTAAAACGTCTGGCTGATGGCTGATATTAGCATGGTAATGCGTGGGAGTGATCGGCGCATGGATTAAATATTTATTTTGTAGTGAGTGTTCGCTTAACACTGCCCCTTTGCGATTGTTATATCTACTGTTCCACTGTTTATGTTTTGCATTTAGATCACCAGCTATAATGAATGGGTGCGGTTGGTTTATTATTTCGTTGAGGTCTGTATTTAGCAGAGGTTTATTTGGCGAGCAGTAGGCTGCGACTAAAGTTATGTGGCCGGTATTTGTGCGAATATTTATAGACGTATTTTCTATGTGGCTGGTTTCTGAAGGTTTATTTATGTGGTGTTGAAGTCGGTTATGGACTAAAATTAGAGTTCCTCCTCCGGCAGTTACTCTGTCTGTGCGGTAGGTTATGTAATTTTTAATAGTGCAACGTTTTGTAGGTTTTAAAAATGTTTCGTTAATTAAGGCCACTTCCACTCCGTACTCCTCCAGAACTCTCTCAAGTTCGTAGAGTTGTGTGGTTATCCCATTAGCATTCCAGTACAGGATGGAAAGGGTACCTGGGTTCGGGGCAGGAGGATGTGTACCCATTAAACGGCCCCGGAGAAGGTTGTCAGGGCCTGCACCAGCAGGAGGGTCTTCATTGAGGGATCGGTGGCTGTGTTGGCAAGGAGCATGTAGGGCTTCATGTGTGCCATGAATGCGGCGAAGTTGGCATCGCGCAGGAAATTCATCAGGTCCCGGAGGTCGGACATGGCGGATTGGATGCCAGCACAGTCGCCGAGGGAGCTTGGAGTTGCGGTAGGAGCTTGGGAGAGGGGGGGTGGGTGTTGGGAGGGGGTGGGGGGAGGAGGGGGGGTGGGAGCTGGTGTGTGTTGCGGTACGATGATGCGTTGTGCGTTGTTGTTCGCCGCCTGTGCGAACGAGAAAGTTGGCACCACTGGCCTCGTGGGTGCGGGGGGTGGTAGCAGTGGGTAGTGAGCTGGTGTTGGCTGTGTCGCAAGAGGCTGCGCGAGTTCTGCGCGCGAAGACGCCTGATCCTGACGGAATTGCACATACTTCAGGTATTCGGGGCAAAGTTTGGAGTTCCCCTCGTGCACGCCATTTCCCTTGCAGTTTGCACAGTTGGGATTTTTGTTGAGGTTGGGACAGGCGGCGTATGTGTGGGGCCCGGCGCAGTGCTTGCATTTGGTGGCGAGTCGGCAGAAGTTGCGAGTGTGCAAAAACTTCCAACAGTTCTGACACTGCGCAACGTCTCCGACACGTTTGCGGTATTGTGTCACTTCAACACGGGTCATGTTGATAGTTGTGAGTGACGTGAGGCGAGGGAGGGTGTCATTCTTAGCGGCCGTGACGCTAAAGAGCGGTAGTGGCTCCTCCCAGGTGTTGGTGGGATCGGCAGGGTCCGCGCATTTTTTGTGGAATTGGTAGACGTCCAAGATGGTGTACCCACGTGCCTCCAAGTCTTCTCGGATTGATTCCGTTGGCGTGGCGCGCGGCATGCGGACAACAACTTTCTGAGGCAACTCAGAGGCTGTACAGAAAGTGTAGTACGGGACTGGCACTGAATCAAGGTATTTTTTGAGAGATTGGTATGCCTGCAAGTGTTCGCACGCGATCTGCAGGCCCTCGCGCACGAGAGAAATCTGCGCGGCCCCTGGGGCGAGAGATCGCATGCGAGCCACCAGCTGGCTGTAGAGAGACTGGTCTGGAACGACCAGCCTGAGCGCGTGTTTGCGCGGTCCTGAGGCACGCGGGGTGCGGGTGGAGGGGGCGGCTGCGCCCTGATTGGCCGGAGCTGGAGCGGGTGGAGAGGGGGCGCTGGAGGGCCCTGCCGTGGGTCGGGACGCGTCTGCCTCCGCGAGCGTGGCGAAGCGATTTGTAACCGCGATTTCAGGTGGCCTGACTGCTGGCGCTGTTGTTCGCTGCCGTTTCCGCTGCATGGTCCATTCAGCTTGTCGCTCCTGTTCCTCCTCTCGCTGCTCTGCTGCATTCTTTTCTTTTTCCTGGAAGTGCAGCCAGGCCCTGAATTTCGCCATGTCGCTCGCGGGGACCATGAGCGGCGCGGAGTCGGTAGGAGGGACAGAGGTGGTCGTGTCCATGTTCGTGGGTTCCTGGGGGGGTGCGGTGTCTGATATGGTGTGGTCAGGTACCTGTACCTGAAAAGTACCTCCCTCGTAGGAAATTAGGGCTGCGCCAGGCGGAAGGTTGTCCGGAATTGACAGGGACGGGATGTCCTGTTCCTGCATGCCACTGGCCCCTTCCCCAGCCGGCCCCAGGGCGCGGGTGTAGGAGGGGGGGGAGGTTGCTGGAATGCCTGTCTGTTGCTTTAAGAGCGTGTGGTCTGTCAAAAACGTATCCCTAATCGCTGTGAGGGGGCTCGCCGCTGACCCGAGCGGGCTAGGCTCGAGATGACCTGTCGAGTTGTTAAAAATTAACTCGCAGGTCGGCTGCCACCCTCGTGTCCACGAGCTATCGAAGCGGTGCGAAGCGAAGAAGGAGGCAGGGCCGCACTCCGACGATCCGAACAGCTCCGAGGTCGCGATGAATCTGGCTGCTCGGCCGCCTCTGTCGTTAGTTTCTATGGATCGACTTCTGTGCTGTGATTGGCTGTTCTCGCCAGCCAATGGAGATGCCGGGCCAATCGCAGTGCACCACAGCTTTAACAAAACTGTTGAAATTTTTACAGCACGCGCAGACGGACCACGATGGCGCGCACGAAGCAGACGGCTCGTAAATCTACTGGAGGCAAAGCGCCGCGCAAGCAGCTGGCCACCAAGGCGGCTCGCAAGAGCGCGCCGGCCACGGGGGGAGTGAAGAAGCCACATCGCTACCGCCCTGGCACTGTCGCGCTGCGAGAAATCAGGCGCTACCAGAAAAGTACCGAGCTGCTTATCCGCAAGCTGCCCTTCCAGCGCCTGGTGCGAGAGATCGCCCAGGACTTCAAGACAGACTTGCGCTTCCAGAGCTCGGCCGTCATGGCGCTGCAGGAGGCCAGCGAGGCTTACCTGGTGGGGCTCTTCGAGGACACCAATTTGTGCGCCATCCACGCCAAGAGGGTCACCATCATGCCCAAGGACATCCAGCTTGCCCGGCGTATCCGTGGCGAGCGTGCTTGAGTTCCTTGCCATTTTTTTTGCAAGGGGGAAAAAAAAAACAGCCCTTATTAGGGCTAAAAATAACTGTCAAATTTGAAAGGAAAACAGTTGTCTGGCTTTTTGTACCTATTAGCTGTCGTTGACCTTTACCCAGCCAATAATATATTACATTAATAAGAATTTGGAAAAACACAGTTATAGTGTCTGTGTTTTGAGGTGGTTGTTTATATTGTACACAAAAGATTTGCACACAATGCAATGTATTCTGCATAGGAAATAAAAACTCTTCAAACAGTGCCTGTCTGCAGTAGCAGCACCATCAGCAGCAGCAGCAGCAGCAGCAGCAGCAGCAGCAGCAGCAGCAGCAGCAGCAGCAGCAGCAGCAGCAGCATAAAGTTCACCATTAATACCCTGAGACCTAATCCTTACAAAAAAAATATGTGTGTGTGTGTGTGTATATATGTGTATATATATATATATATGCTGAAATAAGAGTGAGATGTTTGTAAGACGTTTTCCTGCTTAAAAACTTTAAATAATTTTGCACCTAAACTATACACACAATGTAATTGATAAATTTCTTTATTTATTTATTTATTTCCCCCGCTTCAAATACCATAAGAAATTTTTTAACCAGAATTTTACCTAACGGCAGAGGTGTGGCTATAGGAGGCAATGATTGCAACAACTGATACCTTCATGACTAGTATTGTTGGCCCTTAGAAGGGCCGATAAGGTGGTACAGTGCCACAGAAAGTGCCAGCGGTCCTGCTGGTCATTTCCGCTTTGGGGCTGCTTTCTTGGGCGACTTGCTCTTTGGGGCAACCTTCTTTGGCTTTGGAGCACGGGGTTTCTTCGTGGGAGGTTTGGACACCTTTTTTGCCTTTGAAGGTGCCTTCTTGGGCTTGGGGGTTGCAGCTGCTGCCTTTTTTTTCTTTTCTGCTGTAGGCGGAGTCTTCTTGACTGGTTTCTTGCCCACCGCTGCCTTCTTGGCTACGGATCGCTTCTTTTCCTTAGGGGCAGCTGCACCACGCTTGCCGCTTGGAGCCTTGGGCTGGTCCGGAGCACCGGTGGTCCCTGAAGCCAGCTTGAAGGAGCCAGACGCACCCTTGCCTTTGGTTTGGACAAGCTCGCCGCTAGCCACTGCTGCCTTCAAGTATTTCTTGATGAAAGGTGCCAGCTTTTCCGCATCTACTTTGTAGGTAGAGGCGACGTATTTCTTGATGGCTTGCAGTGATGAGCCGCCCCTTTCCTTGAGGCTCTTGATCGCAGAGGCCACCATTTCAGATGTGCGCGGGTGCGCGGGCTTGGCTCGTGGCTTCTTCGACGCAGCCTTGCCTTTCTTCGGGGAAGCTGCCTGTGATGGGGCAACAGCTGGTGCTGCAGTCGCTGCTGCGGTATCTGCCATGACGAGACTGATCCTACAGAATGCAAGAGCAAAGTGAAAATAAAATTTTTCTCTCTGCAAATATCTGGTTACCCAATTTTCTGGTTGCGGACGGTTCAGAAAATTCTCGATGCCTTGCTCACGTAGGGAGCAGCGCACTTTGGACAGCGAAAGTAATGTAGGGCTTCTTTAGCACTGATTTTTCAATGTTTTCTAAATGTCAGCAGTCTACGATGACATAATGGGCAGTTCCACTAATAGTGTAATTTTTTTATGGCAGCTGCACTGTTTAATTTGCACTGCGAGCTGTTTAAATTTACTGCTACACCAAACAGGGAACTTTTCATTTGCAGATGTTATTCAAGGAATCAAATACGTAATTTGTGCTGGAATCACTTGAAAATGGTTAAATTAACTTAGGTATACTTTAGTGTATAGTATGCTGAAAATGTGGAGATAATTTCATGAAGGCTGTTTGCTGTGGAAGCACTAGCAAATCACCTTGTTCAGTGCCACCTGGAATGGCTTTCTTCGTGCACCTCCAAGGATGATGTGATTATTATTGTGAGTAAATTTTGTTTACATTTTCATTGTGTGA
The DNA here is from genome assembly GCF_032445375.1 of Bacillus rossius redtenbacheri. Lineage (NCBI taxonomy): Eukaryota > Metazoa > Arthropoda > Insecta > Phasmatodea > Bacillidae > Bacillus > Bacillus rossius. Next base: position 45,210 of record NW_026962245.1, read on the forward strand.
ATAATAAAACTTTTAACTGTACACACAACAAGCATTTCACTTGGATCTGATGCATTCTCAAGAGTGCAGTTTCTGTTTAGCTTTTAAAACTGGCTGCCCTTCAATTCACTCAAGGTGCAGATGCAAGTTGCTGATGAAGTATTCCACACACATGCTACATTGGAGAAATATTTTAATAAAAATTAAAACTCTTGCAGGATTTCGAATAAAAACTATCCTATTTATCCCTTCTATGTTTTGGTACTGCGAAATTGAGAGAGGTAAGTAAGTTGTGAGGTTATTTTTACTTGCTTGCATGTGAGGTTAGCAGAGCAAAAATATTTTTGAAATTGCAGATACATGGTCACTTTATTTCGTTGCAAACATTTATAAGCTCGTAATCTTATTTAAAGTCTCCATACTTAATGCGTTTGGAAAACCTTCTTTCTCTCAATTTTACAATGGAACAAAATTTTACTTGTATGTGTACATTAATTCCATCTCTAAATGATGTAGGTTTACGCACCGAGATCAGGTACATTGTAGAGAGAAAAACACACGAGTACCTGCTTATTTTGAAGTTTTAATGAGTATATTAAAAAAAAAAAAAAAAAACGATAAAAATATAATTGAAAAAGTATATTATTCACGTATTTTTGAGGATGAGGGGAGGGGGTGTTTTTGTCCGATGGTCGTTTATCTTTAAAGAAATTTCCGTTGGACCTGTGCGTTCTTGCTCTGCCAATTCTCGAAAAATGAAATATTTTAAGTCGTCTTTTATGTGCTAACTTCATTATATTTGGCTGCATTCGTATTTTTATTAGTTTTGAAACATTCATGTCACGGAAAATAATCATAAACCAGGACAAAAACGTTTTGACTAAATGTTCTAGGTTGGTTGTAAAACATTTTCTTATTTTATTTCACATCGGAAACATCTGTTAAGTTGTAAGCTTTGTAATGAATGCGACAGTCACTTGTTCGCTGAAGTGTTTGTTTAAGAAATTAGTATTGTAAATTTGTTTATGGTCTTGTTAAATGAAATTTTAAGTGAAATCATTTGGGAAAACAGAGGCTACAGGAATTTTCAACACAACTTGATGACCGACGTTGTGACTAGTGTGGGAGTGTGTGCTCGTGTAAATATCAATTTTTCTTACTCCTCGTGCCGGTCAACAGGAAAACAGCGAGTGTGTTATCTCATCGCGGGCGTGTGATTGCGTGTGGTAAATTGTGCTAGGTTAATTACCGCAAAACTCCACTGTGTGCAAATATGTAGTGTGTCGCTGTATGCAAATATTTGGTATGTCTTTTTTTTTTTTTTTTTTTTTTCAGGCAATACACACTTTGAATTTTACACAATTTCGATGCTGCAACCTAAGTGTATACATGCGAATAGGATTGCTTAAATGAAAAAGTAAAGTAGGAGGTAAGTGCAAATGTTTCCAGGAGGTTATGCACACACAATCTATTTTATGAATTAATAGTTATTATCTAAGAAAATGATAGAAGATTATAAATAATGTGTGCAGAATAATACAGAATTTGCATGTTACACAAAAAAAAATATATATATATATTCCAAATATTGTTAGCAAAATGCACCTAGATTAGTGAGCTGGATTTTTTTTTTTTTTTTGTATTTTTGTTCTGTTGATCCCACGTGGAGTCAAGGCTCCGGGATATAGAACATGTATGTGCAGACAATTAATATTTACATGATGCAAGTTACCAAGAAAAAAAATTTCAAAAAAAAAAAATACATAACATGTTACACAATTTAACTTTATGCAAAACATGAAGCAGCTGTTATCACAAGTCCATTCAACAAATTAACAGTTCAATTTCTCTATTATCAATCAAATTAAAGAATAGCTTCAGAGGGTAGGTAGGATATTCTAGAAGAATTTTTTTTACTGTTTTTTTTTTTAATACTGGTAAATTGTTTTAGTTATTTTCTGTGATATTAAGTTGTAAAGTTTTACTCCCAAGTAATTTAGTCCATTTTCAAATCGCCTAGTGTTATGTTCAACTATCCTCAATTTACTAGCATTTCTGGTGTTATACCTATGTGCGAATATCTAAAAAAAAAAAAAAAAAAAAAAAAATAATAATTTTTTTTTTCTTCTTTTTCTTAAGAATGAATAAAAAGTTTCTAGAACGTATTCATTTATGGCAGTCAGGACTTTAAGTTTTTTGAATTTTGGTCTGCAGTTAGATGATTTTTTATCTTTTGTTATTATTCTAATAGCTCCTTTTTTTTTTTTTTCCCCCAATGTTATATGGCAGAAAGAGTAGAGCTATGGCTACTGTGACATCATGCATTGATGGGAAGGTTATTGTTGGATAACAAAAATTTAGATGATATAATTTTTATTTTTTTCCATACACAACACATTGCAGGTACAATTTTACAGGTTACAGCTGTACCACCTCTAGTATTGCTGCCGACCATCCAACAAATGAGCACACTAAACAGGCATTGATGACATTGTTATCAACGTCTTTTTGAATCTCTCATTATTATACATAACTGCCCACTGAAACAGAGAAACTTCAAAATAGGTGTGTGTGTGTGTGTTATATATATATATATATATATATATATATATATATATATATATATATATATATATATATACATATATACATACATACATACATACATACATACATACATACATACATACATACATACATACATACATACATATACACTTATCTATTTATTTTTTCACTTTGAATTTTGTATGAGGTATACACATGCAAAGATTCACAGCTGCTGCTGGGTGGGTGAGTGAGTGAGTGATTGATTGATTGATTGATTGATTGATTGATTGATTGATAGAGAGTGAGTGTGTGTGTGTGTGTGTGTTAGGGGGGGGGGGGGGGGAAATGTGGTGATTGTGGGGGAAAAAAAAATTTAAAATTGAAATTTTTAAAAAAAAATTTTTTTCTGTAGGGTGCAAAATAGTAGTGCCAACGGCACGTGGTGTTCCCAAGCGGTCACCCATCTAAGTACTAACCACGCTCGACGATGCTTAACTTCGGTGATCGGACAAATTCAAATTCAAAAGCTTTTTATTGCGATGTTTGCATACATTGATATTTACATAGGTATACATAGTGGAACGCCAGCACATTGTGCTCTTTTTCCATAGTTTATAGACATTATACAACACTTCTTATATACATTTACATTTATTTAATAGTTGTTTTTAGGAGGAAAAGTTTAAAAAAAACCTCCGTAATGTTCTGGAGCCTGTGGGCTCAATGTTTTCTGATGATCATACACGTTGAAATATATTTACAGAGAAATTATTATTGATATTTACATACACATAGTTACATATTTTTCACTGAACAGTTTGGGAGTAGGTTTAGTTATGCTTGCAGCTTATATATTACACTATTGTACACTATATTACATAAGTTGCACTTTTGAATCTATGTCGCTTTGGTTGGCGTTCATTTGCAGTCTCGATGCACGGCACTTTGGTGGATGTCCGTAGCACTGTACACTTTTGTGGCTGGTTGGAGGATTTTCTTCTTCTGCCCAGTCAGGGTGGCCTGCCTGGGTGGTAGTCTGTAATTAGTTTATGTGGGTGTGGTCGTGTGATGTTGTGTTGTCCAATGTTCTGTATGAGTGTAGACGGGTGTTGTGATGCTTTTGTGAAAAATTTGTCTGTGTATTTAATGACTAGTTGGCGTGGTGATAGTGTGCCTGCAAGGTCGTGTAATTGTGTGTTAGTTACATGTCTGTATTTCCCGAGTGTTGCTCTGAGTAGCTTATTGAAACATGTTTTTATTTGGTGGAATCGGATGTCGGGGACATGGGCAAATATTACAGAGGAATACAGTAAAATAGGGACAATGTACGCCTTGAAGAGGCGCACTCTGTCCTGGTCAGGCAAGGGGCTGTGGGGGCGGAGGAGGGAGGAGATCGAGTTAAAAGCGCGATAGGCCCGGGCAGTGGCAGACGAAAAGTGCGGGGAGAAGCGCAATGTGCGATCCAGTGTGACACCGAGGTATTTCACTGAATCGCTCCATTTTATCACTGCGCCCCCCACAAACAGTGTGGGTGGCAGGCGGGGGCGTCGCCTGGTGAAGAAAATGGCTTCGGTTTTGGCGGGGTTAGGGAGAATGCCCCAGGACATAAAGTAATGATTAACTATGTTGATGGCCGCGGTCAGCCTGGCTTTAATAAGGACGGGGTCATGGTGTCTAACCATCAGCGCGGTGTCATCCGCGTACATGACAATCGTGCATTCGGGGGGCTTGGGAATGTCATGAGAATATAGGGAAAATAATAGGGGAGAGAGCGTGGACCCTTGAGGGACTCCTGCAGTGATCTCTCTAGAGGATGAAGTGGACCCTTCCACCCGTACGCAGAACGTGCGGGCTTCCAGGAAAGAGTGAAGGATGCAGCGAAGAGCAGGGTTTAATCCCAGAAAGGCCAGCTTGAGGATTAGGGCGTGATGGTGGACAGTATCGAATGCACGACTCAGGTCTAGCAACACCATGCCGGTATGGGTCCTTTGTGTGAAACTGAGGGTGATTTGGTCGGTGACGTGAGCTAATGCGTGTTGTGTTGATAAGTGACGTCGGAAGCCAAACTGGAATTCAGGCAGCGGTTGTAGCCGGGCTACTTCCGCTTCCAGCCTGGCCAGAACTATGCGCTCCGCTACCTTTGATATCACTGAGAGCAGGGCGATGGGACGGTACGATGCCGGCCGATTGGATGCACCTTTTCCCTTGAATATGGGTACTACCGTGGCCTCACGCCATGGACGTGGGAAGTGACCTGAAATGAGAATGCTGTTGATTATGTTGGTGAGGTAGATGAGTGCTTTGCGTGAGATGGATTTGAGGAGGCGTGGGGTGACTTCATCCGGGCCTGGAGCGGCGTTATGACGCACGCGGTCTATCTCCTTCCTCACTTGCCTGGGCGTAGCTGTCTTGAGGGAGCCTGGCGTTGGGGGCGGAGGGGGTTGATAGTGTGTGGGGAGCTTGGAGATGTGAGGTGGTATGGGTGCTGGTGCGAATGAGTTCACAAAGTGGTTTGCCATGCACTCCGCCCTGTCAGTCGCCGACTCCGCCATGCCACCGTCCACCTCTAGGGGCGGGATCGATGACCTGGCGGCGCGGAGACTGCGCGCGAAGCGCCAGACCGAACCATTTGCGAGTGACAGCGCGTCGAGCTTTTTGACTTCGCCCGCCGACCTCCATTCAGCAACGGCCACTCTGCACCGTCGGAACAGAGCATTGTAGTCGTCCCTGTCTGGCTGTAGGCGGGTACGCTGCCATCGGCTCCGAGCCCTGTTGCGGTACGAGATGAGTGTCTTGATGTGGGCTGGGAGTGGTATTCCAAGTGGGTGCGGTTTTACTTTGGGGATATGGAGGGCGGCTGAGGTGATAATGGTGTCAGCAAAGTGAAGAACATGTTGGTCAAGTTCCTCCTTTGTGCGGGCTTTATGTTGCAGATCTAGCTGCTGGTCCATAGCTGTTCGATACATTTTCCAGTCAGCTTGTTTGAAATCGTAGATGGTGTTTGTGGAAGTAGGGGTGACTGTGGTGTCAATTGTCCCTATGACAGGGTAGTGGTCTGATGTCAGGTCGGTGCAGACTTTGAGGGGATTGACTCTGGGTAGGCATGTGCCTATCACCAGGTCCAGTACACTGGGGCTGCCAGTATGGGAGTGTGGGTGGTACGTGAACGTGTCAGGGGCATGTAGTACTAAGGTGGTTTCCTTCAGGTATTTGCGGAGGGCGATACCTTTATAATTGTTGCGGAGACAGCCCCAGGAGTTGTGCCTGGCATTGAAGTCACCCGCCAGTATGATGCGTGAGTCGAGCCGGCGAAGGCTGGTGAGGTCCTCTGCCGGGAATGGAGTGGTTGGTGGGATGTAAGTGGCCACGGCAGTAAAGGGCGTGGGGTTCGTATGCAGCCGAACTGCTACCGCTTCCATGTGCTGCAATTGAGGCGTTTGGCGCCTATGGTGCGACAAAGCTTGGCGCACAAGAAGAGCCACGCCCCCCTGTTTGCCACCCAACCGGTCGGCCCGATGCGTCACATATCCCGGCACCGTGAACGGAACGCCAGCCCTGAGCCAGGTTTCCGCCAAGAACACCAGGTCTGGTTTGTGGAGTGAAATGAAATGATTGAACTCGGCTGCCTTGTTGGCGATGCTGTTGCTATTCCAGATAATGATTTTAAGGGAGGGCATTGGCAATTGCACTAAGGACGGAGAAAATCACTGTGCACTTCTCGTCTTGGTTCTGCGATGATTTAAATTTCCGGATGGCATCTAGTAAAAAGGGAACCCATTTCAGCAAGTTGAGGTCTTTAATTAACTTAATCAATTCGGCAAATTCGTTTAGGACATTGGGTTCAGCATTAGCTTGTTGATTTTTAGGGGGTGGATGATTGTAACTGGCATGACGAGGCATTGAGTTAGAAGGAACGCGAGTGACGCGAGCTGGGAGTTGAGTGGCTTGTGGCAGTGGTGTGTCGTGGGTTGGTGTGGTTATTGCTTGTGTTTTGAATGTTTTCAGTTGGCTTGCGAATGTGTTTCTTGGGGGAGGAAGTGGGGGGAAGCTGGTGGTGGTGGGCAGTTTTTGTTGTGGCTGTGCTGTGCGGTTTACCTTAGCATTCAGCATGGACAGCCTGACTGGGCAGTCCTTGGAGGCGGCGATGTGCATGTTGGCCGGGAGGTCATGGTCCGCGCAGTTGGCGCAGTGTGGTGGGGCATCTGAAACGTTGGGGCACTCCGTGGAAGGGTGGGCGCCCGGGCACCGCACGCATCTGGGCTTCATCCAGCAGAGGTGGATGGAGTGGTCCCAGCGTTGACATTGCACGCAGCGTTGAATTTCCTGGCGTCCTCGGTAGGCCTCGAACCTGACCTCCATGTGGTCCAGGTAGTGGCGGCCGAGGATGGGGGATAGCTGGGCAGTTCCATTGAGCGAAATGAGGAACAGCGGCACTGGGATGTCCTCCCCAGTTGGAGTACGCCGGTCCATCCGTTTCACTGATGCAACATCAAGACCGAGGGAGCGTACTTGGGCAGCAAGCTCGTCCTGGTCGTAGTCGACATCCAGTCCTCGGATGACAAATCGAGAGTTCCTTTGGTCTGGGCGCGGGTGTGTGAAACATTCAAAGTTCTTTTCTTTAAGGAATTTTATTAGGTTTTCCTGGTCTGGGATGGTGGCAGTCTTTATCTTTACATTGTGCTTTGTCACAATGATGGCGTAGTCATTTTTCATTAACTGTTTGAGAGCCGGCTTGTATTGGTGGAACGCCTGGTTCATGCCAGTTTTCACCGTCACAGGTGGCATCGGGAACTTGTTGGGGGCAAATTTTTCTGGTATCGCTGGGCCAGCTTTGCCCGGCGGAGGTTTATGTGCCTTGGTGGTACTGTGCGAGGTGGGCGTGGGTGTAACTGTGTTGGGGGGGTTGACAGGTGCATCAGGTTGAGCTGTCGCTGTCTGGAAGTCGTCCTCTTCCTCGCTCAGTGTGTGGTAACGATTTGTTTTTGTTGCTCGGTCCTTGCTTGGGCTGTTGTCCATTTGGGCGAAGCACCTTTTATTGATTCCCCCTCTGCTGACTTCCTGCCACTCCATGTTGGGGATACCCTGTGCTGGTGGCGGTGTTCGAACCCCCGGGGGACTCTGGCGGTCAGCAGCGGGGCTGGTTGGTGATCGAGACATGTGCTCTTCCTGGTAGCACACGAAATATTTGTGAAAATCATCCTCGCAAATAATGTCTGGGATTTCTTGGTCTTTATGAAAAAATCTGGGTTGATAGGTTTTTCTATCAGCAATAATAAATGGGTGTTGAGACAGATCGTCCTGTTCAATGGGCCTCAAATGGATGCGACACATTATATTCTTGTCGTCTTGGACACCGACTTGAAATAAGTTGCCGAAATGTCCGAAAACAGAATCGTTGTCAACAGTTACCCCCATTGCTGGGCAGTACAGTTCGTACATGGTTTGGTTAGAGTTATCCATATCATTTAAATTATTTGTATTTATATTAATACAAGTCGCCATGTTGCTTTCAGAAGAGGTATGGGGTGCTCCAATTAATTTATCAGTAATAGAAGTCGATATGGGAACACACCCGCCCGAAAGATTGCTTCTATGAGAGTCATGCTCTATGGTTGAACTAGATTGTTTGTTTACATACATTAACGAATATTTTAAACACTGTTTATAATGTTTTTCGGCAAAGCCGCGTCTTACCTTCAATTGTGCGCATGCACAGGTGTTTGAGGAACACGAATCACACCCGAAAATAGCACTCGCGGCACTTTATATACGAAAAATTGCGGAAATCGCGGCACCGATTTTCGCGCGCACTACAACCAGATCGGACGAGAACCGGTGTGTTCATCGTGATATGGCCGTTGGCAATGATATAGATGTTTTTTTTTTGCAGTTTGTATTTGCCACTCGAAATAGCTATACCAGGTGTGATTGTTACAAACAACAGGAGAAATCGTGTAATGAACACTCTTTTACTTCCCCCCCCCCCCCCCTCCCCACACACAACACCCACCACCCTCACCATCCCAACCACCAAAGCCCTCTTCAAAATACACTCTCACACACACACACAAACCCACACTCTATAACTGATGAACATTACCATAACTTCTTAAAGCCATTAGATAATATTTAACTCAAGAAAGGTATTGTGATATGTTTAAAGAAAGAAAGGTGAAACCTTTAACTTTACCAGCAGGTATTAGTATCACTGAGGTATCTTCTAGGTTGTAGCAGCAATAGTAGTAATAATAATAAAATTAAATAAGGTAATAAAAAAGAAAAGTTATACATGTGATCAAATCATGAATGTATAAAACTGGAATGAATTTAAATTTTTTTTATTTTTCTTCATAGGCTGTTTTGAAATTGATGAGTAAGTGCCTCTTCTTTTAAATTTTTTAATGCTGAACACTGTTACATAAGAGATGAATGTTTAGAAAATTTAAAAAAAAAAAAAAGCTAGCCCAGCCCCCTCCCCCCCTCACACAAAATCCAAACAAAAAAAAAAACACCCTCCTTCAAAACATCACATAATCATCCAGCCAGCAGTGCAGACGAGAAATTTGCACTCGGGGCCGCCATTTTGACGATAAATTCTTGCATGGCACACCAAAGGTAGGAAAGAATTTAAAAAAATAAAAATAATGGGCGAGCACCCTCGCGTCTGCCTGTAGAAAATGAAGTTAAAAGTAACATAACCTAAAGACAGGCACACACTAGGGTGCTCCCAGGCGGTTGAGAAATTTTTTCCCGCCAAAAGACTTATATATATTATTTATTTTACTGTTTTTGGCAGGGGGCTATGTCGGTCTGTGTGCAAAGTAGTTCCTACTCCCGCCGCCAGGAGCGCGCGCGGTGGGTAGCGATGTTGTTTTTTCTGCTTTCATTTGTTTATTATTTAGAGGGTTAATGCTATGTAAATGTACGCAAGTTTGGTTATGTGTCGGTAGTTGTGCGAGATTTAATTTCCGAAACGAAATTTGACTTTCATCGGCCTGCATTTCTCACTTATTCGGAAAATACATGTGTGTTTATGTATGTATAATAATCGAGTGATTTTGTAATAATTTGGAAGTTTTGTTTGCGTGTGCGATGTGGGGAAGAAAAGGTGTGCACACGAGTCCTAGGGCTATATTTTTTTTTATTGCGAAATATTTACTTCATGTGGTGAAAAATTTTAAATTATTTGTGATGCAAGTGAAATTTTTTTTTTTTTTTCAGTTGGGTGATGTGTTTGTCCTCGTTTGTGTGCAAGGAAGCAA
>NW_026962245.1:60000-67500 GCF_032445375.1 Bacillus rossius redtenbacheri
ACGCGAGTGACGAGCTGGTTGTAAAGACTGGTATCAGGTACTACCAGCCTCAGAGCGTGCTTGTTAATTCGCTTGGCGCGCGGGGTGGCAGGCTGTGCTGCTGTGCCCTGTGTGCCTGTGGGGCCTGCAATGTTCGGTGATGAAAAATTCTGTGCGGTCGCAACTGCGGATGCAGGCTCACGTGTAGTAGCGCCGTGTGTGGACTGAGTTGCGGGAGATGTTGAATCTAGAGCTGACCCTGCCGTGGGGGTGGAGGGGGGGCCCGCTGTGTCAGCGAGCGGCTCGTAACGGTTCGAGACCGCAAGGGGCCGCGGCGTGGTCGCCTGCGGAATTTTCCGTTGTCTTTTGGTTTCGTGTTGCCATCCTTGGGTATTCTCGGGGTGCTCCCTGTCCATCCTTGCACTGTCTCGTAAAAATGCTGCGTACAATTCCGCTGATACTGTCATGGAATTAACCGAGGTCCTGGAGGTAACAGAATCGCAGTCTGAGTCGGGGTATGTGCCTGTGTCCATGGTTGCGTCCGTGTTGTCCTGGGAGGAAACGATTAAATTTATGGTGCCGTGCCTAACGGACTGAAAACTGCCGCCAGGATAGGCTGCGCCGGGTGGTGTTTTGTCTGGCATGGACTTGGCTGGGGGTCCCTGCTCGCTCATTCCGCCAACCCCCCTCAGGGCCGGCCCTAAGGCCCGGTCGCGGGAGGGGCAGGAAGCCACGGGTGTGTCCTGTGTTCGGTGTTCTTTAGGGGCAGTCTGAAGAAAGTGTTGTAAATCTATTACGCTGTAAGAGGACTCGCCGCTGACCCAAACGGGCTAGGCTCGAGGTGGCCGTTCGGGATTTATAACTTCCCTCAGGCCGGCTGTCACTCTTGTGTCCGCGAGCTAAGAATCGAAGCGATGCGCAGAGAGGAGGCAGGGCCGCACTCCGACGATGCTCTCGACTCGGTAGCTGTGATGGAAGTGCTGCTGCTCGGCCGCCTCTGTCGTTAGTTTCTATGGATCGACTTCTGTGCTGTGATTGGCTGTTCTCGCCAGCCAATGGAGATGCCGGGCCAATCGCAGTGCACCACAGCTTTAACAAAACTGTTGAAATTTTTACAGCACGCGCAGACGGACCACGATGGCGCGCACGAAGCAGACGGCTCGTAAATCTACTGGAGGCAAAGCGCCGCGCAAGCAGCTGGCCACCAAGGCGGCTCGCAAGAGCGCGCCGGCCACGGGGGGAGTGAAGAAGCCACATCGCTACCGCCCTGGCACTGTCGCGCTGCGAGAAATCAGGCGCTACCAGAAAAGTACCGAGCTGCTTATCCGCAAGCTGCCCTTCCAGCGCCTGGTGCGAGAGATCGCCCAGGACTTCAAGACAGACTTGCGCTTCCAGAGCTCGGCCGTCATGGCGCTGCAGGAGGCCAGCGAGGCTTACCTGGTGGGGCTCTTCGAGGACACCAATTTGTGCGCCATCCACGCCAAGAGGGTCACCATCATGCCCAAGGACATCCAGCTTGCCCGGCGTATCCGTGGCGAGCGTGCTTGAGTTCCTTGCCATTTTTTTTGCAAGGGGGAAAAAAAAAACAGCCCTTATTAGGGCTAAAAATAACTGTCAAATTTGAAAGGAAAACAGTTGTCTGGCTTTTTGTACCTATTAGCTGTCGTTGACCTTTACCCAGCCAATAATATATTACATTAATAAGAATTTGGAAAAACACAGTTATAGTGTCTGTGTTTTGAGGTGGTTGTTTATATTGTACACAAAAGATTTGCACACAATGCAATGTATTCTGCATAGGAAATAAAAACTCTTCAAACAGTGCCTGTCTGCAGTAGCAGCACCATCAGCAGCAGCAGCAGCAGCAGCAGCAGCAGCAGCAGCAGCAGCAGCAGCAGCAGCAGCAGCAGCAGCAGCATAAAGTTCACCATTAATACCCTGAGACCTAATCCTTACAAAAAAAATATGTGTGTGTGTGTGTGTATATATGTGTATATATATATATATATGCTGAAATAAGAGTGAGATGTTTGTAAGACGTTTTCCTGCTTAAAAACTTTAAATAATTTTGCACCTAAACTATACACACAATGTAATTGATAAATTTCTTTATTTATTTATTTATTTCCCCCGCTTCAAATACCATAAGAAATTTTTTAACCAGAATTTTACCTAACGGCAGAGGTGTGGCTATAGGAGGCAATGATTGCAACAACTGATACCTTCATGACTAGTATTGTTGGCCCTTAGAAGGGCCGATAAGGTGGTACAGTGCCACAGAAAGTGCCAGCGGTCCTGCTGGCATCTTCATTTCCGCTTTGGGGCTGCTTTCTTGGGCGACTTGCTCTTTGGGGCAACCTTCTTTGGCTTTGGAGCACGGGGTTTCTTCGTGGGAGGTTTGGACACCTTTTTTGCCTTTGAAGGTGCCTTCTTGGGCTTGGGGGTTGCAGCTGCTGCCTTTTTTTTCTTTTCTGCTGTAGGCGGAGTCTTCTTGACTGGTTTCTTGCCCACCGCTGCCTTCTTGGCTACGGATCGCTTCTTTTCCTTAGGGGCAGCTGCACCACGCTTGCCGCTTGGAGCCTTGGGCTGGTCCGGAGCACCGGTGGTCCCTGAAGCCAGCTTGAAGGAGCCAGACGCACCCTTGCCTTTGGTTTGGACAAGCTCGCCGCTAGCCACTGCTGCCTTCAAGTATTTCTTGATGAAAGGTGCCAGCTTTTCCGCATCTACTTTGTAGGTAGAGGCGACGTATTTCTTGATGGCTTGCAGTGATGAGCCGCCCCTTTCCTTGAGGCTCTTGATCGCAGAGGCCACCATTTCAGATGTGCGCGGGTGCGCGGGCTTGGCTCGTGGCTTCTTCGACGCAGCCTTGCCTTTCTTCGGGGAAGCTGCCTGTGATGGGGCAACAGCTGGTGCTGCAGTCGCTGCTGCGGTATCTGCCATGACGAGACTGATCCTACAGAATGCAAGAGCAAAGTGAAAATAAAATTTGCAAATATCTGGTTACCCAATTTTCTGGTTGCGGACGGTTCAGAAAATTCTCGATGCCTTGCTCACGTAGGGAGCAGCGCACTTTGGACAGCGAAAGTAATGTAGGGCTTCTTTAGCACTGATTTTTCAATGTTTTCTAAATGTCAGCAGTCTACGATGACATAATGGGCAGTTCCACTAATAGTGTAATTTTTTTATGGCAGCTGCACTGTTTAATTTGCACTGCGAGCTGTTTAAATTTACTGCTACACCAAACAGGGAACTTTTCATTTGCAGATGTTATTCAAGGAATCAAATACGTAATTTGTGCTGGAATCACTTGAAAATGGTTAAATTAACTTAGGTATACTTTAGTGTATAGTATGCTGAAAATGTGGAGATAATTTCATGAAGGCTGTTTGCTGTGGAAGCACTAGCAAATCACCTTGTTCAGTGCCACCTGGAATGGCTTTCTTCGTGCACCTCCAAGGATGATGTGATTATTATTGTGAGTAAATTTTGTTTACATTTTCATTGTGTGAATAATAAAACTTTTAACTGTACACACAACAAGCATTTCACTTGGATCTGATGCATTCTCAAGAGTGCAGTTTCTGTTTAGCTTTTAAAACTGGCTGCCCTTCAATTCACTCAAGGTGCAGATGCAAGTTGCTGATGAAGTATTCCACACACATGCTACATTGGAGAAATATTTTAATAAAAATTAAAACTCTTGCAGGATTTCGAATAAAAACTATCCTATTTATCCCTTCTATGTTTTGGTACTGCGAAATTGAGAGAGGTAAGTAAGTTGTGAGGTTATTTTTACTTGCTTGCATGTGAGGTTAGCAGAGCAAAAATATTTTTGAAATTGCAGATACATGGTCACTTTATTTCGTTGCAAACATTTATAAGCTCGTAATCTTATTTAAAGTCTCCATACTTAATGCGTTTGGAAAACCTTCTTTCTCTCAATTTTACAATGGAACAAAATTTTACTTGTATGTGTACATTAATTCCATCTCTAAATGATGTAGGTTTACGCACCGAGATCAGGTACATTGTAGAGAGAAAAACACACGAGTACCTGCTTATTTTGAAGTTTTAATGAGTATATTAAAAAAAAAAAAAAAAAACGATAAAAATATAATTGAAAAAGTATATTATTCACGTATTTTTGAGGATGAGGGGAGGGGGTGTTTTTGTCCGATGGTCGTTTATCTTTAAAGAAATTTCCGTTGGACCTGTGCGTTCTTGCTCTGCCAATTCTCGAAAAATGAAATATTTTAAGTCGTCTTTTATGTGCTAACTTCATTATATTTGGCTGCATTCGTATTTTTATTAGTTTTGAAACATTCATGTCACGGAAAATAATCATAAACCAGGACAAAAACGTTTTGACTAAATGTTCTAGGTTGGTTGTAAAACATTTTCTTATTTTATTTCACATCGGAAACATCTGTTAAGTTGTAAGCTTTGTAATGAATGCGACAGTCACTTGTTCGCTGAAGTGTTTGTTTAAGAAATTAGTATTGTAAATTTGTTTATGGTCTTGTTAAATGAAATTTTAAGTGAAATCATTTGGGAAAACAGAGGCTACAGGAATTTTCAACACAACTTGATGACCGACGTTGTGACTAGTGTGGGAGTGTGTGCTCGTGTAAATATCAATTTTTCTTACTCCTCGTGCCGGTCAACAGGAAAACAGCGAGTGTGTTATCTCATCGCGGGCGTGTGATTGCGTGTGGTAAATTGTGCTAGGTTAATTACCGCAAAACTCCACTGTGTGCAAATATGTAGTGTGTCGCTGTATGCAAATATTTGGTATGTCTTTTTTTTTTTTTTTTTTTTTTCAGGCAATACACACTTTGAATTTTACACAATTTCGATGCTGCAACCTAAGTGTATACATGCGAATAGGATTGCTTAAATGAAAAAGTAAAGTAGGAGGTAAGTGCAAATGTTTCCAGGAGGTTATGCACACACAATCTATTTTATGAATTAATAGTTATTATCTAAGAAAATGATAGAAGATTATAAATAATGTGTGCAGAATAATACAGAATTTGCATGTTACACAAAAAAAAATATATATATATATTCCAAATATTGTTAGCAAAATGCACCTAGATTAGTGAGCTGGATTTTTTTTTTTTTTTTGTATTTTTGTTCTGTTGATCCCACGTGGAGTCAAGGCTCCGGGATATAGAACATGTATGTGCAGACAATTAATATTTACATGATGCAAGTTACCAAGAAAAAAAATTTCAAAAAAAAAAAATACATAACATGTTACACAATTTAACTTTATGCAAAACATGAAGCAGCTGTTATCACAAGTCCATTCAACAAATTAACAGTTCAATTTCTCTATTATCAATCAAATTAAAGAATAGCTTCAGAGGGTAGGTAGGATATTCTAGAAGAATTTTTTTTACTGTTTTTTTTTTTAATACTGGTAAATTGTTTTAGTTATTTTCTGTGATATTAAGTTGTAAAGTTTTACTCCCAAGTAATTTAGTCCATTTTCAAATCGCCTAGTGTTATGTTCAACTATCCTCAATTTACTAGCATTTCTGGTGTTATACCTATGTGCGAATATCTAAAAAAAAAAAAAAAAAAAAAAAAATAATAATTTTTTTTTTCTTCTTTTTCTTAAGAATGAATAAAAAGTTTCTAGAACGTATTCATTTATGGCAGTCAGGACTTTAAGTTTTTTGAATTTTGGTCTGCAGTTAGATGATTTTTTATCTTTTGTTATTATTCTAATAGCTCCTTTTTTTTTTTTTTCCCCCAATGTTATATGGCAGAAAGAGTAGAGCTATGGCTACTGTGACATCATGCATTGATGGGAAGGTTATTGTTGGATAACAAAAATTTAGATGATATAATTTTTATTTTTTTCCATACACAACACATTGCAGGTACAATTTTACAGGTTACAGCTGTACCACCTCTAGTATTGCTGCCGACCATCCAACAAATGAGCACACTAAACAGGCATTGATGACATTGTTATCAACGTCTTTTTGAATCTCTCATTATTATACATAACTGCCCACTGAAACAGAGAAACTTCAAAATAGGTGTGTGTGTGTGTGTTTATATATATATATATATATATATATATATATATATATATATATATATATATATATATATATATATATACATATATACATACATACATACATACATACATACATACATACATACATACATACATACATACATACATACATACATATACACTTATCTATTTATTTTTTCACTTTGAATTTTGTATGAGGTATACACATGCAAAGATTCACAGCTGCTGCTGGGTGGGTGAGTGAGTGAGTGATTGATTGATTGATTGATTGATTGATTGATTGATTGATAGAGAGTGAGTGTGTGTGTGTGTGTGTGTTAGGGGGGGGGGGGGGGGGGGGAAATGTGGTGATTGTGGGGGAAAAAAAAATTTAAAATTGAAATTTTTAAAAAAAAATTTTTTTCTGTAGGGTGCAAAATAGTAGTGCCAACGGCACGTGGTGTTCCCAAGCGGTCACCCATCTAAGTACTAACCACGCTCGACGATGCTTAACTTCGGTGATCGGACGAGAACCGGTGTGTTCATCGTGATATGGCCGTTGGCAATGATATAGATGTTTTTTTTTTGCAGTTTGTATTTGCCACTCGAAATAGCTATACCAGGTGTGATTGTTACAAACAACAGGAGAAATCGTGTAATGAACACTCTTTTACTTCCCCCCCCCCCCCCCCCTCCCCACACACAACACCCACCACCCTCACCATCCCAACCACCAAAGCCCTCTTCAAAATACACTCTCACACACACACACAAACCCACACTCTATAACTGATGAACATTACCATAACTTCTTAAAGCCATTAGATAATATTTAACTCAAGAAAGGTATTGTGATATGTTTAAAGAAAGAAAGGTGAAACCTTTAACTTTACCAGCAGGTATTAGTATCACTGAGGTATCTTCTAGGTTGTAGCAGCAATAGTAGTAATAATAATAAAATTAAATAAGGTAATAAAAAAGAAAAGTTATACATGTGATCAAATCATGAATGTATAAAACTGGAATGAATTTAAATTTTTTTTATTTTTCTTCATAGGCTGTTTTGAAATTGATGAGTAAGTGCCTCTTCTTTTAAATTTTTTAATGCTGAACACTGTTACATAAGAGATGAATGTTTAGAAAATTTAAAAAAAAAAAAAAGCTAGCCCAGCCCCCTCCCCCCCTCACACAAAATCCAAACAAAAAAAAAAACACCCTCCTTCAAAACATCACATAATCATCCAGCCAGCAGTGCAGACGAGAAATTTGCACTCGGGGCCGCCATTTTGACGATAAATTCTTGCATGGCACACCAAAGGTAGGAAAGAATTTAAAAAAATAAAAATAATGGGCGAGCACCCTCGCGTCTGCCTGTAGAAAATGAAGTTAAAAGTAACATAACCTAAAGACAGGCACACACTAGGGTGCTCCCAGGCGGTTGAGAAATTTTTTCCCGCCAAAAGACTTATATATATTATTTATTT
>NW_026962245.1:72500-82500 GCF_032445375.1 Bacillus rossius redtenbacheri
CTTTTTTTTCTTTTCTGCTGTAGGCGGAGTCTTCTTGACTGGTTTCTTGCCCACCGCTGCCTTCTTGGCTACGGATCGCTTCTTTTCCTTAGGGGCAGCTGCACCACGCTTGCCGCTTGGAGCCTTGGGCTGGTCCGGAGCACCGGTGGTCCCTGAAGCCAGCTTGAAGGAGCCAGACGCACCCTTGCCTTTGGTTTGGACAAGCTCGCCGCTAGCCACTGCTGCCTTCAAGTATTTCTTGATGAAAGGTGCCAGCTTTTCCGCATCTACTTTGTAGGTAGAGGCGACGTATTTCTTGATGGCTTGCAGTGATGAGCCGCCCCTTTCCTTGAGGCTCTTGATCGCAGAGGCCACCATTTCAGATGTGCGCGGGTGCGCGGGCTTGGCTCGTGGCTTCTTCGACGCAGCCTTGCCTTTCTTCGGGGAAGCTGCCTGTGATGGGGCAACAGCTGGTGCTGCAGTCGCTGCTGCGGTATCTGCCATGACGAGACTGATCCTACAGAATGCAAGAGCAAAGTGAAAATAAAATTTGCAAATATCTGGTTACCCAATTTTCTGGTTGCGGACGGTTCAGAAAATTCTCGATGCCTTGCTCACGTAGGGAGCAGCGCACTTTGGACAGCGAAAGTAATGTAGGGCTTCTTTAGCACTGATTTTTCAATGTTTTCTAAATGTCAGCAGTCTACGATGACATAATGGGCAGTTCCACTAATAGTGTAATTTTTTTATGGCAGCTGCACTGTTTAATTTGCACTGCGAGCTGTTTAAATTTACTGCTACACCAAACAGGGAACTTTTCATTTGCAGATGTTATTCAAGGAATCAAATACGTAATTTGTGCTGGAATCACTTGAAAATGGTTAAATTAACTTAGGTATACTTTAGTGTATAGTATGCTGAAAATGTGGAGATAATTTCATGAAGGCTGTTTGCTGTGGAAGCACTAGCAAATCACCTTGTTCAGTGCCACCTGGAATGGCTTTCTTCGTGCACCTCCAAGGATGATGTGATTATTATTGTGAGTAAATTTTGTTTACATTTTCATTGTGTGAATAATAAAACTTTTAACTGTACACACAACAAGCATTTCACTTGGATCTGATGCATTCTCAAGAGTGCAGTTTCTGTTTAGCTTTTAAAACTGGCTGCCCTTCAATTCACTCAAGGTGCAGATGCAAGTTGCTGATGAAGTATTCCACACACATGCTACATTGGAGAAATATTTTAATAAAAATTAAAACTCTTGCAGGATTTCGAATAAAAACTATCCTATTTATCCCTTCTATGTTTTGGTACTGCGAAATTGAGAGAGGTAAGTAAGTTGTGAGGTTATTTTTACTTGCTTGCATGTGAGGTTAGCAGAGCAAAAATATTTTTGAAATTGCAGATACATGGTCACTTTATTTCGTTGCAAACATTTATAAGCTCGTAATCTTATTTAAAGTCTCCATACTTAATGCGTTTGGAAAACCTTCTTTCTCTCAATTTTACAATGGAACAAAATTTTACTTGTATGTGTACATTAATTCCATCTCTAAATGATGTAGGTTTACGCACCGAGATCAGGTACATTGTAGAGAGAAAAACACACGAGTACCTGCTTATTTTGAAGTTTTAATGAGTATATTAAAAAAAAAAAAAAAAAACGATAAAAATATAATTGAAAAAGTATATTATTCACGTATTTTTGAGGATGAGGGGAGGGGGTGTTTTTGTCCGATGGTCGTTTATCTTTAAAGAAATTTCCGTTGGACCTGTGCGTTCTTGCTCTGCCAATTCTCGAAAAATGAAATATTTTAAGTCGTCTTTTATGTGCTAACTTCATTATATTTGGCTGCATTCGTATTTTTATTAGTTTTGAAACATTCATGTCACGGAAAATAATCATAAACCAGGACAAAAACGTTTTGACTAAATGTTCTAGGTTGGTTGTAAAACATTTTCTTATTTTATTTCACATCGGAAACATCTGTTAAGTTGTAAGCTTTGTAATGAATGCGACAGTCACTTGTTCGCTGAAGTGTTTGTTTAAGAAATTAGTATTGTAAATTTGTTTATGGTCTTGTTAAATGAAATTTTAAGTGAAATCATTTGGGAAAACAGAGGCTACAGGAATTTTCAACACAACTTGATGACCGACGTTGTGACTAGTGTGGGAGTGTGTGCTCGTGTAAATATCAATTTTTCTTACTCCTCGTGCCGGTCAACAGGAAAACAGCGAGTGTGTTATCTCATCGCGGGCGTGTGATTGCGTGTGGTAAATTGTGCTAGGTTAATTACCGCAAAACTCCACTGTGTGCAAATATGTAGTGTGTCGCTGTATGCAAATATTTGGTATGTCTTTTTTTTTTTTTTTTTTTTTTCAGGCAATACACACTTTGAATTTTACACAATTTCGATGCTGCAACCTAAGTGTATACATGCGAATAGGATTGCTTAAATGAAAAAGTAAAGTAGGAGGTAAGTGCAAATGTTTCCAGGAGGTTATGCACACACAATCTATTTTATGAATTAATAGTTATTATCTAAGAAAATGATAGAAGATTATAAATAATGT
This sequence comes from Bacillus rossius redtenbacheri, assembly GCF_032445375.1. Classification (NCBI taxonomy): domain Eukaryota; kingdom Metazoa; phylum Arthropoda; class Insecta; order Phasmatodea; family Bacillidae; genus Bacillus; species Bacillus rossius. The sequence goes on from NW_026962245.1 coordinate 75,058, forward strand.
GTGCAGAATAATACAGAATTTGCATGTTACACAAAAAAAAATATATATATATATTCCAAATATTGTTAGCAAAATGCACCTAGATTAGTGAGCTGGATTTTTTTTTTTTTTTTGTATTTTTGTTCTGTTGATCCCACGTGGAGTCAAGGCTCCGGGATATAGAACATGTATGTGCAGACAATTAATATTTACATGATGCAAGTTACCAAGAAAAAAAATTTCAAAAAAAAAAAATACATAACATGTTACACAATTTAACTTTATGCAAAACATGAAGCAGCTGTTATCACAAGTCCATTCAACAAATTAACAGTTCAATTTCTCTATTATCAATCAAATTAAAGAATAGCTTCAGAGGGTAGGTAGGATATTCTAGAAGAATTTTTTTTACTGTTTTTTTTTTTAATACTGGTAAATTGTTTTAGTTATTTTCTGTGATATTAAGTTGTAAAGTTTTACTCCCAAGTAATTTAGTCCATTTTCAAATCGCCTAGTGTTATGTTCAACTATCCTCAATTTACTAGCATTTCTGGTGTTATACCTATGTGCGAATATCTAAAAAAAAAAAAAAAAAAAAAAAAAATAATAATTTTTTTTTTCTTCTTTTTCTTAAGAATGAATAAAAAGTTTCTAGAACGTATTCATTTATGGCAGTCAGGACTTTAAGTTTTTTGAATTTTGGTCTGCAGTTAGATGATTTTTTATCTTTTGTTATTATTCTAATAGCTCCTTTTTTTTTTTTTTCCCCCAATGTTATATGGCAGAAAGAGTAGAGCTATGGCTACTGTGACATCATGCATTGATGGGAAGGTTATTGTTGGATAACAAAAATTTAGATGATATAATTTTTATTTTTTTCCATACACAACACATTGCAGGTACAATTTTACAGGTTACAGCTGTACCACCTCTAGTATTGCTGCCGACCATCCAACAAATGAGCACACTAAACAGGCATTGATGACATTGTTATCAACGTCTTTTTGAATCTCTCATTATTATACATAACTGCCCACTGAAACAGAGAAACTTCAAAATAGGTGTGTGTGTGTGTGTTTATATATATATATATATATATATATATATATATATATATATATATATATATATATATATATATATATATACATATATACATACATACATACATACATACATACATACATACATACATACATACATACATACATACATACATACATATACACTTATCTATTTATTTTTTCACTTTGAATTTTGTATGAGGTATACACATGCAAAGATTCACAGCTGCTGCTGGGTGGGTGAGTGAGTGAGTGAGTGATTGATTGATTGATTGATTGATTGATTGATTGATAGAGAGTGAGTGTGTGTGTGTGTGTGTGTTAGGGGGGGGGGGGGGGGGGAAATGTGGTGATTGTGGGGGAAAAAAAAATTTAAAATTGAAATTTTTAAAAAAAAATTTTTTTCTGTAGGGTGCAAAATAGTAGTGCCAACGGCACGTGGTGTTCCCAAGCGGTCACCCATCTAAGTACTAACCACGCTCGACGATGCTTAAGTTCATCGTGATATGGCCGTTGGCAACGATATAGATGTTTTTTTTTTGCAGTTTGTATTTGCCACTCGAAATAGCTATACCAGGTGTGATTGTTACAAACAACAGGAGAAATCGTGTAATGAACACTCTTTTACTTCCCCCCCCCCCCCCCCCCCTCCCCACACACAACACCCACCACCCTCACCATCCCAACCACCAAAGCCCTCTTCAAAATACACTCTCACACACACACACAAACCCACACTCTATAACTGATGAACATTACCATAACTTCTTAAAGCCATTAGATAATATTTAACTCAAGAAAGGTATTGTGATATGTTTAAAGAAAGAAAGGTGAAACCTTTAACTTTACCAGCAGGTATTAGTATCACTGAGGTATCTTCTAGGTTGTAGCAGCAATAGTAGTAATAATAATAAAATTAAATAAGGTAATAAAAAAGAAAAGTTATACATGTGATCAAATCATGAATGTATAAAACTGGAATGAATTTAAATTTTTTTTATTTTTCTTCATAGGCTGTTTTGAAATTGATGAGTAAGTGCCTCTTCTTTTAAATTTTTTAATGCTGAACACTGTTACATAAGAGATGAATGTTTAGAAAATTTAAAAAAAAAAAAAAGCTAGCCCAGCCCCCTCCCCCCCTCACACAAAATCCAAACAAAAAAAAAAACACCCTCCTTCAAAACATCACATAATCATCCAGCCAGCAGTGCAGACGAGAAATTTGCACTCGGGGCCGCCATTTTGACGATAAATTCTTGCATGGCACACCAAAGGTAGGAAAGAATTTAAAAAAATAAAAATAATGGGCGAGCACCCTCGCGTCTGCCTGTAGAAAATGAAGTTAAAAGTAACATAACCTAAAGACAGGCACACACTAGGGTGCTCCCAGGCGGTTGAGAAATTTTTTCCCGCCAAAAGACTTATATATATTATTTATTTTACTGTTTTTGGCAGGGGGCTATGTCGGTCTGTGTGCAAAGTAGTTCCTACTCCCGCCGCCAGGAGCGCGCGCGGTGGGTAGCGATGTTGTTTTTTCTGCTTTCATTTGTTTATTATTTAGAGGGTTAATGCTATGTAAATGTACGCAAGTTTGGTTATGTGTCGGTAGTTGTGCGAGATTTAATTTCCGAAACGAAATTTGACTTTCATCGGCCTGCATTTCTCACTTATTCGGATAATACATGTGTGTTTATGTATGTATAATAATCGAGTGATTTTGTAATAATTTGGAAGTTTTGTTTGCGTGTGCGATGTGGGGAAGAAAAGGTGTGCACACGAGTCCTAGGGCTATATTTTTTTTTATTGCGAAATATTTACTTCATGTGGTGAAAAATTTTAAATTATTTGTGATGCAAGTGAAATTTTTTTTTTTTTTTCAGTTGGGTGATGTGTTTGTCCTCGTTTGTGTGCAAGGAAGCAAACATGCTGAAGGTAAGGGGCCATAAATGACACTTTAAAATATTAGTTTACCATTAATTTTGGTTAAATATTAAATTGCCATATAAGTAAAATCATGTCAACTGTTGTATTCCACCCAGTATAAGCTGTTAGTAATGGGTACTTAATATAAATAGAATAAATGTAAGCATTTTCGTCTGCATGAAAATTCACTTTTTTTTTGGATCCATTTGTACTGTGGGTAGTTAAATAGTACATTATGTTGTTTTTACTTCGAAGTACAAAACATCTTGTGCATGATTGCAAATTCAAACGCAGTTAAGCATAATATGAATTCGAATTATGTGTGTGTGTGTGTGTGTATATATATATTTTTTTTTTTTTTTTTTTTTTTTACTGTGTCCAGTTTTAGCACAAATGGAATTATTTTCAAAGTGAATCGATGCAACTGGTCTTTGCCATTAATATTGATATATGATCTAACTAAATTAAATAGAAAGGATTTTTTTATTTATTTTTTTATATATATAAATATATTTGTAGCAATGTACTAATGACCACAGAAGTAAGCAAAAAAAAAAATATATATATATATATCTCAGCCAGTAAACCATGCGTCTTAAAGACTTTTTTTAATGAAAATATTTCTGCCTTGGTTAAGCTTACATTTACTATCATAGGGATTGAGGGAATTGTAGAACAGCAGCAGAAGCATTTCCTTTCATGATCATGTTCTTGGTCCTGAAAAGGACCGTTTATGTAAGCATGTGCACACCAGACCTGCTCACTTGGAGCTGGTGTATTTGGTGACAGCCTTGGTGCCCTCGCTGACAGCGTGCTTGGCCAGCTCCCCGGGCAGCAGCAGTCTCACGGCCGTCTGTATCTCGCGGCTGGTGATGGTGGAGCGCTTGTTGTAGTGGGCGAGGCGGCTGGCCTCTGCCGCGATGCGCTCGAAAATGTCGTTCACGAAACTGTTCATGATGCTCATGGCCTTAGATGATATGCCAGTGTCCGGATGAACTTGCTTCAACACTTTGTAGATGTAGATTGCGTAGCTTTCCTTCCTCTTGCGCTTCTTTTTCTTGTCGCCCTTCGAGATGTTTTTCTGGGCCTTGCCCGCCTTTTTGGCTGCCTTACCGCTCGTCTTGGGGGGCATCGTAGGTCTGAGCTGTGCCGCTGTCGCTAGATGAGTGAGACGGGAACTGAATTTTTTTCGTGAAAAGTTTTCTTGGCTTCTTGTTGCGCGACCAATCGGAGCGCTCCGCGGCTCGTGATTGGTCGCGCTCCGCGGAGGGACGTGTAACAAAAGTAATTTCCAGCGGCCGGGGCGCCACTTTCTCTGCCTCAAACACAACACCCGTGGAAACCCAGTCGGGGTCAGACCCCCACGGCCTAGCCGCATCAAGGTCAGCGACTGGGCCAAGCGGACAACATCATTCAGGGCGAGTCTGTACAGACGTACAGCAGTCTGTGGCAGGCCCCTTTCCTGATGTCACACCCTCCGGGGGAATAGCCCTCCCGCACTCTGAGGGTCTCAGGAAGGGTGCAGGACATGACAAGGAACCATCTAGGGTAAACCCCTTAACTCCTGAAGTGATAATAATCAATAATCCAGGCATGGAACCAGAGGTGATTGAGCCACCACGGCCAAGGAAACCCCCTCCCATTATTGTTACATCTCTTGACATGTTCAAGCGATATGCCAAAAAAATAGCGATGCTACATAAAGATATGCAATTAATATATATCAGGGAGGGTGGAAAGATACTTTGTCCAACAATGGAAATCCATAACATCTGCAGAGACATACTAAAAGATGTCCCTCATTACTCCTTTCGACAGCAAAAAACAAACTCGTTCACTGCAGTGTTGAGAGGTTTTCACCCGACTGTAGCAGCTGACGAAGTCAAAGAGCTGCTTATGGAACATGATTTCAATGTTACAACTGTAACACAATTTTCCAATGCGACAACAAGGGTCAAATACCCTATCTATAAAGTGGAAATTCCCCTCAATCAGAAGGAAAAACTCAACAACATAACCTCACTCCAAGGTGTCAGAGTTAACATTGAGCCCTTTCGCAGGCAAATGAAGTTGTTGCAATGCTACAAATGCCAGCAATATGGACACCACAGTCAAGAATGCTGTCAAAGGGAAGTATGTGTTAGATGTGCAGGAAACCATCACACCAAGGATTGTAAAGCTAATAAAATGGAATTTAAGTGTGCAAACTGTGAGGGAAACCACGCGGCAAATGACTCTTCCTGCCCCATACGCAAGGAAAAACAGACTGCACTCCTCAACAAAGTGCAAGGACGACAACACAATTTTCCACAGGCAAACATGGACAGGCAACCTAGGGCTCCAGATATTTCTATGAAGAATTTCCCCACACTTAACCTAAATTGGGCGGAAAAGAACAGACAACTCCAGACCACAGAAGGAAAGGGAGGTGAAAATACCAACAAGGACATGTACCCCAACCAGGATAGATCCATCACAGAAAAAATAGATCCTGGCAAACAAGGTAACATCACAGAATATAGAAATGCAGAGGAATTAAATAACAACAATACAGCAAGTCAAGAGAACGACATAGAAGTTTTAGGAAAGGGATCAAAATTTATAGCACAAGTCAAGGAAGCAGTAGGATTCATGGCATCCGAGGAATTCCAGCAAGCCATACAAGATATACTGCAAATCAAGAGGCAAGCAGAAAAATGTCAGACCTCTAAGGAAAGGAAACAAGCCATCTTGGAAGGGCTACTTACATTAATCGTTCAACCAGAATACCCACAGGCAGGAACAAGAAAAACAATGGCAAAACAAGAACAAAACCTGACAGATGGAAACTGTAATAACAAACAAAACAAGTTATTGACTGCTCACAAGAACACAGATGACAAGACACTAACATCAAAAATGGCCAAAGTTCACTCGGACATAGAATCATACACCGACACCTCTAGTGAGGAGGAGCATGAGCATAAAACTAGACCACAAAGTTCAAGACAAAAGACCTACAAGCACACCACAAAGAAAAACCAGCATGACAGAGCCTAATCGTAATGCACAAAACATTCTAAAAATTCTAATTTGGAATGCCGATGGCATAAGGAATAAAGAGTACGAACTCACTCACTTCCTAATTAAAGAAGAAATAGACATTGCACTAATATCAGAAACCAAACTTAAACCAAATTGGAGATTTTCGATACCAGATTACATCATATACAGAACGGACAGACAACAGGCATTAGGAGGAGGTACTGCAATCCTAATCAAGAAGAGTATAGCACACATGCCAATAGGTCACAAAAATGAAACTACCAACATAATTCTTCCATCAAATGCAGGTGACATCATTATCTCTGCGATCTACAGCACTCCAAAAAACAAAGAACTTTTAGAAACAATTGATCATATTATAGCACAGGCACCCTTATGTATAATTGGGGGAGATTTCAACTCCAAATCACCGGCTTGGGGAAATAGACAGTATAATAATAATGGCAGAAAACTGGAGCAATTAGCAGAAAGTTACGACTTAACAATCAGAGCCCCAACAGAACCAACATTCTACCATAGAAACTCAAATTTTCTTCCAGACATTCTGGATATCATAGTCACCAACACACAAATGGTCACTTCAATGGAGGTGGTTCAAGAACTCTCTTCTGATCATATGCCGGTAATTGCCACAGTGTCGATACCAACCAAAAACAGTAAATTACACAGAAAAATTATCAGTACAGACTGGACTAAATTTAAGGCCGACATACAAGCATACCCTGAAGTTCACCTTCTCCCACCTGAAGACATAGACACAGAAGTAAAATTAATAACAGATACAATACAACAACACATCAAAAATGCCACCACTGTTACACAAGTTGCTCCCAAGAAATTCCAAAATGACCCTGAGCTGGACGAGCTAATCAAACGAAGAAACAATGTCAGGAAAAACTTTCAAGCACAACGGGATGCACTAACAGCGCAAATACTTCAGGAATTAAATCAGGAAATAAAAGCTAAGGTCATGACCAAAAAACTTAAATCATGGGACACAGCTATCCAACAAGCTGTAAAAGATAGAAATAACATTTGGAAGCTGAACTGCAGACTTGCAGGTAAAAAGATTAAAACCTACACCCCCATAATACATGGAGAACGGGGCATTGTTTACTCAGCTCAAGATAAGGCCGACTCAATTGCAGACGCTTTGGAAAAACAATTTGAGCCAAACTACCCACTCATTGATGAGGACCAGTTAAGAGCCTCAAAACGTCTCATCCAGGCAGAGAAAAACAAAAAGGGAGATGAAACTGTACAAGACATAACATTAAAGGAACTAAATCAAGTAATTAAAGCACTCCCAAAAAACAAAGCACCAGGACCGGACAAGATAACTAATGAAGCCATAAAAAATCTTCCTCTAAATGCAAGATTACACCTTCTATCCATATATAATAACATATTACAAAATTCAATTTTCCCACAG
>NW_026962245.1:87500-92528 GCF_032445375.1 Bacillus rossius redtenbacheri
AAATACCATAAGAAATTTTTTAACCAGAATTTTACCTAACGGCAGAGGTGTGGCTATAGGAGGCAATGATTGCAACAACTGATACCTTCATGACTAGTATTGTTGGCCCTTAGAAGGGCCGATAAGGTGGTACAGTGCCACAGAAAGTGCCAGCGGTCCTGCTGGCATCTTCATTTCCGCTTTGGGGCTGCTTTCTTGGGCGACTTGCTCTTTGGGGCAACCTTCTTTGGCTTTGGAGCACGGGGTTTCTTCGTGGGAGGTTTGGACACCTTTTTTGCCTTTGAAGGTGCCTTCTTGGGCTTGGGGGTTGCAGCTGCTGCCTTTTTTTTCTTTTCTGCTGTAGGCGGAGTCTTCTTGACTGGTTTCTTGCCCACCGCTGCCTTCTTGGCTACGGATCGCTTCTTTTCCTTAGGGGCAGCTGCACCACGCTTGCCGCTTGGAGCCTTGGGCTGGTCCGGAGCACCGGTGGTCCCTGAAGCCAGCTTGAAGGAGCCAGACGCACCCTTGCCTTTGGTTTGGACAAGCTCGCCGCTAGCCACTGCTGCCTTCAAGTATTTCTTGATGAAAGGTGCCAGCTTTTCCGCATCTACTTTGTAGGTAGAGGCGACGTATTTCTTGATGGCTTGCAGTGATGAGCCGCCCCTTTCCTTGAGGCTCTTGATCGCAGAGGCCACCATTTCAGATGTGCGCGGGTGCGCGGGCTTGGCTCGTGGCTTCTTCGACGCAGCCTTGCCTTTCTTCGGGGAAGCTGCCTGTGATGGGGCAACAGCTGGTGCTGCAGTCGCTGCTGCGGTATCTGCCATGACGAGACTGATCCTACAGAATGCAAGAGCAAAGTGAAAATAAAATTTTTCTCTCAATTTTTTTTTTTTTTTTTTTTTTTCCTAACCTAAGTTTAAAACTAAGTGTATTGGGAGGGGTCCGGGTTAGGGAGAGACTCTAAGTGCGTCTCAGGCCGAAGCCTATACGCTCTAATCATGCAGGGGGTACCATGCAGAGAAGGGAACATGCATATGTGCTAAGGAGGGGGATTGGCCAGCCATGGCAGCAATTGGCGCCATGACTAACTCCCCTCACTTGACTATTCTAGACTATACTAGATAAGTTGGGCCCAGGTAAAACCTGCATAGACACAGGGAAAACCCTGGGCACTTACATGCGGGATGCAAAAATTCATGCATTAATTTCATGCTGGTTGGTTACGGGAGTAGAAGGATGGCTCAGGAAGAAGAGTTGGAAGAGTAGAAAATGTCTACTAAGCAAGGGCGGGCACTTGGGCATTTCTGTCCGCATTTTAGTTTGGTAGGACTGGTTTTTAGGGGGCGACTTTAGTCGTTTCCCGCCAGGCTGCCAGCCAGCCAGGTTAGCTGAAAAAGAAGTACATATTGCAGCTGTATATATATGACCGCAGCTCCCAGGTTGCCCCAGCTGCCACGGTCATGCATGCCCGACACATTGTGCTGCCAGCCTGGGCATGTCAATCATCGGCTAGGCCAATGTTGCATATTTGCACCGCAGGACGTGGTCAGGCACATGGTCAGACACCTATTATGTTCACTTAATATATTTTAATCTAAGGGACAGTCAGGACATATGTGTGTAGTTCATTAGGGCCCCGATGGGCCAAAAACGCGACTGGTTTCATTAGAACCCCGCTGGGTCAAAAACGCGACTGGTTCAGCGATCGGCGCAACGAGTGTAGTGGGGGTGTGGGGGCCTTAATTCCGACACATGTTGCTGCCAGCCTGGGCATGTCAATTATTGGCTAGTCCAATGTTGCATATTTGCACCGCAGGACGTGGTCAGGCACACGGTCGGAATCCTATTAATTAATACTTAATATTATACTTAAATTAGAATGCAATATAATATAATATACCACCCTACTGCACCCACCATTGCTGCAGCATTCCACTCGTTGGCAAGGTCAGCTTCAACGGTGTTTATTTGCACTGACAGCTGGCGGCACAGCAGAGTAGCATCTAATTTACTATTATTTAAATTACTCAGCCCTCCGAGTATTTAAATAAATTTAATCTAAGTTTCGAGCTGCCTTGTGTGGGTTTAAATAATTAAATTATTTAAATAAGCTATGAGTTGAAGTGAAACCTTGCAGGTTAAATGCCTATGCGAAAGCAGTAGTCAGTAATTCAAAATCTCATGTCTTTCAGAAACACAACCAGCACTGGGGGTGAAACCAACCAGGCCGGCCATGACCATCAGTCATAGAGAGTCAGCCCTAACATGTCAGGCAGTGAACTCCTGGGAGTCGAACCACCACCCGCATGCTTCGGACCATTTTGAATTAGCATTCAAACAGGTTGGTCGTGCATGTAATTGTGTGTTGGCTGGAGGGCGCCGTGTAAGCCTAGTGGGAAGGCTCTACTCATAACATGTTCTATGAGCTGTTTGGGTGACGCGAGCTCCGCGCGCGAGTGTGCGCGCACGGAGCCGGGGAGGTACTGCGCTGCTCCGAGCGCCGGCTACTAGTTTTGTTTGGAGGGGGTCGTGCGCTGGTTGGCTGTCAGGCTCGGCCAATCAGGGGGCGCCTCGCCCGCAGCTACGGCGGGCGGTGCGCCAGGATTGATTTCGGAAGCTTATACTTCTGTGTATTATTTGGATCATAGTTTCCAAGGGAGGAAATATGTGGATTTAAATTATTTACGCATTTATCGTAAAAATTTTGGGTTGTGCGGATATAAAAATCTTGCAAAGTTTCAGTGTTAGTTTCACTGTGCAAGTTCTCTACTGGACAGTATATCGGGGCGTCTGCAGCGATTCGAATGCATCTATTCTGAACTCGCTGCAGTTTTATTAGATGGCAGTATGCTGCAGTAGCCCAGACTGGGGCTGCATACGTGATTATCGGGCGTATGAGAGCTTTGTAGAGCAGTAATCCATTTTTGACTGTGCTGCCACATCGCCTGCTCATTACAGGATATAATGCGCGCATTCTAACCTGAGCTTGGGTTTGTTTAATGTCAATGTGCTGTCTCCACAGGAGTTTCCTATCCATGTGGACACCTAGGTATTTAACTACGTCCTTGTGAGGGATTGGCTCATCAAATAGGCGTAGTTGCGGCCTGTTGTCGGCTGGCGGGAGGTTTTTGCGTGTAAACACAATCGCCTCAGACTTGGTCGTGTTTACTTTTATGCGCCAGGCTGTACACCACTGTTCAACTTCAGTGAGCGCAGTCTGGAGCCTGGTAGTGGCCAGCTGTAGGTTATGAGATCTGCTATACAGTACAGTGTCGTCTGCATAGCAGCCTAGCTTGACTAGTCTATGTGCGGGGCGAGGCATGTCGCGTACATATATATTAAATAGTACTGGGCCTAGGATGCTGCCCTGCGGCACTCCGGCTTTAATTAATTTTAGGTCAGACGTTGCCCCTTCAGATGACACTCTAAAGGTTCTGCCTGCTAGGTAGGATGCAATGAGTTTAGTGTAGCAATCCGGGAAGTTTGCTTCATACATTTTATATATTAGCCCTGCATGAAAAACTCTATCAAAGGCCTTTTCTACATCGAGAAACGTAGCAACTACGTAGTCTTGGACGTTGAATGCGCTGGTTATCTCTTCGGTAAGACGGACCAGTTGATGGGTAGTCGAATGAGCACTGCGAAAGCCAAATTGCTCATTTGGCAGCAAGTTATGTTCGTGTATGTGTACTTTAAGTCTGTGTAAAATTATGCGCTCCGCAACTTTAGACACAGTACTCAATAGGCTTATTGGCCTGTAATTTTGGGGCAGTGTTTTGTCCTTGCCCGGCTTGTGGAAGACTATTACTTTTGCTTCCTTCCACTGGGAGGGAAAAATATTCAGTCTGAGCATTGCATTAATGCATTCAGCCAGATATTCAAAGGCTTCGTCTGGAAGCTGTTTGAGAACAACTGCTTGTATGCCGTCGTTCCCAGGGGCTTTTCGCGGCTTCATATTCTTGATAGCACGCTTAATTTCTTGGGCCTGGGTGGGGAGAGGCTCAGAGATAGTGGGCTGGTGCAGTTTAGCGCGGAGTTCGCGGTAAATTTGTGCAGTGAATGGCCTGTCACAAGGCTGCAAATTGGGCTGGAATGCTGTTTCTAAGGTGCTTGCGAAAGCTTGCGCCTTGTCCTGGGGAAGAAATGCGAGTCCATTATTTGTTTGGAGGGGTGGAATTTTATCAAATTTATTCAAAATTCGCTTAGTCATTGCCCAGGTACTCCCGTCCTGTACATTGAGCTTCGCGATTTTGGCTTCCCACTGGCTGCTACGCCACAACGAGAGTTCATCTGATATAGCAGTTTGAAGCTCGTTGATTCTGCGTTTAATAATGTGCGTGCGTCGCCGTGTGTATTCGCGGCGCAGTCTGTTCTTTTGCGATATCATATCGCAGATGTATGCTGGCAGCTCGTCATGCATTAACTTAACCTCCTTTTCTGGGATGCACTGGCTAATTCCGTCTTGAATTTTCGCGGTAAAAGTGGTTATAGCGTTTTTCTAGATTATCACTATTATTTATTTCGTCGAGTTCTGAAAGATGTAATGACAAAAAATTTTTAAAGCTAACCCAATCTGCATTTTTGTAGTCCCTGACTTTACGAGGTGGGTTCGAGTCGACATTTGCGTCGTCAAAAATTAAATGAACAGGGAAGTGGTCAGACGTTAAGTCGTGTACAACTTCGAGTTCGAATCCCGAGTGCACACGTTTATTAATAACGATGTCTAGAACATCTGGGAGAACCCCCACACGCCCAGTGTCGTGTGTGGGCTCCATGGGAGCATGAATTTGGTAGTTGTGATTTAATTGGTGGTTATAAAGAATTGTACCATTCTGTGTGGCTCGCCTGCTGTTCCACTCTCTATGTTTAGCATTTATGTCTCCTAGAGCGAGGAAGGTCGGGGCCGCCCCATACAGGGCGTCCAGATCAGCCACGCTCAGGGACCTACCTGGTCGCGCATACATAGAAATAATTTTTATGTTTTGCCTGTTAATAGTTAAGTTAATTGCTACTGCTTCGAGATTCTGAAAATCGGGGAGCTGCCATTCA
>NW_026962246.1:0-1520 GCF_032445375.1 Bacillus rossius redtenbacheri
AGACCCTTGTGAGACTCGTACGGTATATTTCCTTCCGAGTAAATTTTTAATGTATAGTTTACACATGTAGGAAGATTTCTATATACCAGCTATATCGGTGCCGATGGCCAAAGCCTGAGAGGCCCTTGTGCGACTCGTACGGTATATTTCCTTTTAATTCTATTTTTAATGTATACTATACACATGTAGGAAGATTTCTATATACCATCTATATCGGTGCCGATGGCCAATGAAGATAAAATAAATTAATTTTTGTGAAAGGTGCCCTGAAAACTACACTTTGGAGGCCCTGAGAGACCCTTAAGACTCGTACGGTATATTTCCTTCCTATTATATTTTTATTGTATAGTATACACATGTAGGATTCCTATATACAAGCTATATCGGTGCCGATGGCCAATGAGGATGAAATAAATAAATTTTTGTGAAAGGTACTCTGAAAACTACACTTTGGAGGCCCTGAGAGACCCTTGTGAGACTTGTACGGCATATTTCCTTCCAATTATTTTTTTATTGTATAGTATACACATGTAAGAAGATTCCTATATACAAGCTATATCGGTGCCGATGGCCAAAGTGCGCAAAATAAATTGTTGTTTGTGAAAGGTACCCTGAAAACTACACTTTGGAGGCCCTGAGAGGCCCTTATGCGACTCGTACGGCATATTTCCTTCCAATTATATTTTTAATGTATAGTATACACATGTAGGAAGATTTCTATATACCAGCTATATCGGTACCGATGGCCAAAAAGGATTAAATACATTTTTGTTTGTGAAAAATACTCGAAAAAATACACTTTGGAGGCCCTGAGAGGCCCTTGTGTGACACGTACGGTACATTTTCTTCCAATTATATTTTTATTGTATAGTATACACATGTAGAAAGTTTTCTATATACCAGATGTATCGGTGCCGATGGCCAAAAAGGAAGAAATACATTAATTTTTGTGAGAAGTAGCCTGAAAACTACACTTTGGAGGCCCTTAGAAGCCCTTGTGCGACTCGTACGGCATATTTCTTTCCAATTATATTTTTAATGTATAGTTTACACATGTAGGAATATTTCTATGTAGCAGCTATATCGGTGCCGATGACCAAAGTGGGTAAAATAAATTAATTTTTGTGAAAGGTACCCTAAAAAACTACACTTTAGAGGCCCTGAGAGGACCTTGTGCGACTCGTACGGTATATTTCCTTCCAATTCTATTTTTAATGTATACTATACACATGTAGGAAGATTTCTATATACCAGCTATATAGGTGCCGATGGCCAATGAGGATGAAATAAATTAATTTTTTTGAAAGGTACCCTGAAAACTATACTTTGGAGGCCCTGAGAGGCCCTTGTGCGACTCGTAAGGTATATTTCATTCCAATTATATTTTTTATGTATATTATACACATGTAGGAAGATTTCTATGTAGCAGCTATATCGGTGCCGATGGCCAAAGAGGATGCAATAAATGAATTTTTGTGAAAGGTACCCTGAAAACTACACTTTGGAGGCCCTGAGAGGAC
>NW_026962247.1:0-1445 GCF_032445375.1 Bacillus rossius redtenbacheri
CTGAATTCTCAAAGTGCCTTTTTGTATTCCTACCCCAGGGTCCTAACCTACATGTAAACAACAGTTTGTCATCTTGTTGCTTTTATTTCCCCCAGAAATCACGCAGTCTCGCCACTGAACAAACTGTTGCTGACACTGCGGTTTTATGCCCTGGGAACAATGCTATCCAGTGTTGGAGATTTTGTAGGTGTCAGTAAAGCAACAGCTTCTAGAATAATTAAACAAGTGACATTTGGAATTGCTTCATTGAGACCTTCATATATTAGGATGCCATCGACTGAGCAAGAAATAAGAAATGCTCAGACAAATTTCTACGAAATGGCCCAGTTTCCAAAAGTAATTGGTGCTATTGATTGCACACGTGTAAGACTTAAGTCCCCAGGTGGGTATTTTTTAAAAATCATGTTTCATCACTATAATAGGGCATACGTTTGCGTATACACGAGCTTTAGTTTTTTGCACGTTTTGCTGGCCCCCTTTGTTGCACTTGGTAAACAGAAACTATGGTTACAGTGTGAATTACAGCTGTAGCCTTATTTGACAAGAATTGTTTTAAAGAGAAAGGAAATTCTAATTAAAACTACCATAACCTCTTCTCCTTGACAAGTGTTTATTTATATACCCAAATTACCGGGCGAATTTTCATCACAATGTAAATACACTAAGCCTTCGGTACTCTAATGTTTAGCAAGATAAAATAAAAATCTGAGGGCCAATCACAATCATCGTTTCTTCAATATCTCTGTCAAAAATATACCAACCTAACACACATCCTCGCTATCCACAGGGCAAGTTCCAGTTAGCTACACGGAGGTGTAAATGGGATGGTAAGACAGGACCATCGGGTAAAGGGTCCGGGTAGCTTATCCGCAGGGTAGCTACCTGGAAGTTTGCCCAGAGGATGGTAAGACCGGCCCTAAAGATTTTAAAGTGTAAATAGAGCATATTTTTTTCTCAATTTAATTAAGTTAGTGGCGTGGTGTAGTGGTTAGCCGCATTGACTGGAAACACGCAGCTTGGATTCGATTCCTGTAGGAATAAAATAATTTAAATTTTCACTATTTTATTTCTAGCAATATTAAACGATTAATTACATTTTAATTTGACGTTTAGTTACAGAAATGAAATTTATTTAAATAGCAGTTAAATGTATACCTTTTTAATGAATATATTCATTTTAGGAAAGTTTTCTTTAAATTAGTTTATTAATATACTTAAATAGGAAATATAAATGAAAGAGTTTGGAATTGTATTTACTGTCGAGCGTGGTTTGTGATTTAAACTTTTGTCCTTCAATAGTAACGTTTTGTTGTCGTTATATCCCCATTTGATCCTTTTCTTCTTTCTTTCGTCCCTTTATAGCACATGGCCTTGGCAGGTGTTCCAAGTCTTCTATATTCGGCCATTACTATACATTTCTTTCCTACAGTTTTTAACAGTCTCTA
>NW_026962248.1:0-1348 GCF_032445375.1 Bacillus rossius redtenbacheri
ATCCTACAAAATGCGTATTTTCGCGTTTGAATTTGTAGCAATAGCAATGGATATTGGCCGATGGCGGGCCATATCTGGCTAGGTACATAAAACGTGGATTATAAGATGGCCAACGACTACTAACGCGTTTTTGTTACTGTTTGTTTCTGTTACGATGACCTAACCTATAATTTGTTTGTAAACATCATTTCAGATTGACATCTTTCGCAATCGTACACAAATGTAATACGTATGCAACATTTATTTAACAGATCTAGTGGCACGTTTCCGACGCTAGTGAACATTTTGTGACGTTTCGTGATGCATGTTTAATGGCTACGCGACATGACAACGTGGATAACCTGTTTATAGTTTTAATATTAAGTGTATTAGGGCAGCATATGTAGGTAGGCCTACCCGTAGAAGTTATGAGTACCCAAAAGCGTGTGGGTATCAGCATTGCAAAAAACTAGAGATTCTTACAGCTGTTGACAACTGCAAGAAAAAGTGTGATGTTGCAAAACGCTTTGATATTGCACCTACAACTCTGTCCACAATAGTAAAAGACAGAGCAAAAATTGAAGAAAATGCTGCAAAACTGCACCAGAAGAGGAAAAAGATACAGTCAAACCTCTATCTATCGAACTCGCATGTATCGATTGTCCGTGTTTATCGTATACTTTCTACGGTCCCGCCAAAATTGCCATACAACTAAGGTTAAAAAAGTCCGCTTGTACCGATGTTCGAATTATCGTTTTGTCCGCATTGATCATTCAAAATATGTGGTCCCGTCACTATAAATTATAATAGATGATCGTTTAACCATAAAGATTTTGCAGAAATAACCATTTCTTAGAAAGAAACCGTCATAAAAACAGTAATAATACTATACAGTAGTAAATATCACCTTAAATCTGCAGCCAAGTAATGGAGCACGTAAATATGAAGAAAAGACAAATGAACAACAACGTACGAAGAAATATGGATGATGTACCATAACTATAGTACAAACCCAATTGTTATCCTAAGATAATTACCATAAAAAGAACTAAAGATTCTTTGTCGATACCATAATTACTACAGAAGCACGAAAGCTACCACATTTGCACTCTAGTTACCGTAAAAACCGAGATGTCTATTTACCGTGACGGTGATGTATTTATTTATGACATATTAAAATTAAAGAACATTATTGAAAAAAAGGATGTTAAATTTTTATATGTACGTTTGGCACATGTTGCGAAGAAATAATGCGATCTGAAATAATGCAGTACTACTACGAAAACTGAAAAGGGTACTCGTGGATTTTTAGGTTATGGCAGTCTCTCTCGTTTTTCAGTAATATCGGCCGAAAATTAACAAGCGTATC
>NW_026962249.1:0-1303 GCF_032445375.1 Bacillus rossius redtenbacheri
TTATTTATTGACAATTCTTATTAAAAATAAACACAATCACCACAAAGGGGAGCTCGTGGTAAAAAATGGTGCCATATCCCCCAGTTCTGAAATTTGTGTGGTGTACCGAAGGGTCTCCTTAAATGTTTGCACGAAGCTGAATGTTGCACCACTTTCTAGTTTAATTGTTATTATTTTTTTATTGTCAAGTCTGAAATAAAAACACACTTTTACCACAAAGGGGGGCTCGTGGTAAAACATGGTGCCATATCCCCCAGTTCTGAAGGTTGTGTGGTGTACCCAAAGGTTTCTTTAAATGTTAGCACCAAGCCGAATGTTGCACCTTTTTCTAGTTTAATTGTTATTAATTTTTTTATTGACAAGTCTAAAATAAAAACACACTTACCACAAAAAGGGGCTCGTAGTAAAAAAACTGGTGCCAAATCCCCCAGTTCTGAAGGTTGTGTGGTGTTTCAAAAGGACTCCTTAAACGTTTGCACCAAGCCGAATTTAGCACCATTTTCTAGTTTAATCTTTATTAATTTATTTATTGGCAATTCTGATCAAAATAAACACATTCACCACAAAGAAGGGCTCGTGGTAAACAATTGTGCCATATCCCCCAGTTATTAAGGTTGTGTGGTGTACCCATGTGTTTCCTTAAACGTTTGCACCAAGCCGAATGTTGCACCATTTTCTAGTTTTATTGTTATTAATTTATTTATTGACAATTCTAATCAAAATAAACATTATCTACACAAAAGGGGGGCTTGTGGTAAACAAAAGGTGCCATATCCCAGATCTGATGGTTGTGTGGTGTACCCTCGGGTATCCTTAAACGTTTCCACCAAGCCGAATGTTGCACCATATTCCAGTTTAATTGTTATTAATTTTTTTATTGACAAGTCTGAAATAAAAACTCACTTTTACCACAAAGGGGGGCTCGTGGTAAAAAATGGTGCAATATACCCTAGTTCTGAAGGTTCTTTGGTGTACCCAAGGGTCTCCTTAAACGTTTGCACCAAGCCGAATATTGCACCATTTTCTTGTTTAATTGTTAATAATTTTTTATTAACAAGTCTGATCAAAATTAACATTATCTACACAAAGGGGGTCTCGTGGAAAAAAAAAAGTGCAATATCACCCAGTTCTGATGTTTGTGTGGTACCTAAGGGTCTCCTTAAACGTTTTCACGAAGCCGAATAATGCACTATTGTTTAGTTTAATTATTATTAATTTTTTTATTGACAAGTCTGATCAAAATAAACACAATCACCACAAAGGGGAGCTCGTGGTAAAAAATGGTGCCTTATCCCCCAGTTCT
>NW_026962250.1:0-1299 GCF_032445375.1 Bacillus rossius redtenbacheri
TATACCTGATAAAGTTCTATATGAGTAAAATTTATATAAATGTATTTTCCGTGTAAATTCAGCTTCGTTTTAGTTTTAATACTACATTATACACAATATCCATTTTTTTTGTAAATGAAAAACAAATATTCGTGTAAAATTATAGGTATTTGTAAATTTGTACATTTACATGAAATCAACTGTATCACTGCAAAAAAAGTGCTCGCAGTAATACTGGGTTCGGATTCTTATTTATGCTGTGTGTTGTCTCAATATCTCCAATAGTTAAAATTATTTGTAAACCGTTCCCTGAATAACTTTCCAGTATTAACTGCGGACATTATTAAGTATAATGAAACAAAATAAAATCCAATTATTGGTTATTCTTTTATCTTTTCCGTGGTTTAAAAAATTATGCTGGAATGAAACATCAATTAAAATATAAAATAATGTGCCAACAGTCGTAAGATATCATCAGTATTATCTCGAGAAAAAAAACACGTATTTCATATACAAGCAAAACTAACCATATCCATGTGTTGTACAAAGTTACAATATCGTTCTTGTAGTATTAACAACTATTTCGTGGTAACTGGTTTCCAAAGGAATATTTTGTAAAAGTACAGAAAATATTTTTCTGTGCATATACCTAAGATTTTAACCTACGAACCGATGTATGACCAACAAAACAAAACAAAAAAGTATCTTAATCCTGTCCGGATTGGCCGATATCCTATAGCGTGGTCCGGATTAGCAGGACTCTACTTTAATTAATTTGAGGATGAGTTGCTGTCGCTAATGACATGTTTGCAATTGGTTGGTCCACAAATTTTGATGTAATGTTTCCGTAGTGAAACTTCGGAGTATACTAGCTCCAAAAACATTCTTCACAAGGTCACAAATGATAGTTTGGTGTTTTTATGAGTGGTTAAATGTTTGAATTGTTTTAATTGATACTTGAAGCCACATTTCGTGAATGCATCATTAAATATATGCTTTTTCCGGTTTATATGTTTCACGTTTCAATGGGAAAGCTTAATGCAATAAAACAATCTAGGTTTCTTTCATAAATATTCCACGTAACATTGGCTTTTTCCGGATTTGAGAATCATGAAAAATTTTAAAGCGTATTTTACAGAAACAACTGCATATTCCATATTTACGTAAAATTAATCATGACATACATAAATTGTTTGTACGGATGTTTTATATTCCATGCAAGAAGTATTCCAGCAACGATCTCCCTCATTTTAATCCCTTTAGATATGACCAGCGAGCTTCTAATCTCATCCTTAAATGCCCTTCCATTGGTATAAATTA
>NW_026962251.1:0-1268 GCF_032445375.1 Bacillus rossius redtenbacheri
TTAAATGTATAGTATACACATGTAGGAAGATTTCAATATACCAGCTATATCGGTGGCGATGGCCAAAGTGGGTAAAATAAATTGTTGTTTGTAAAAGGTACCCTGAAAACTAAACTTTGGAGGCCCTGAGAGACCCTTGTGCGACTCGTACGGTATATTTCCTACCAAATATATTTTAAAAGTATATTATACACATGTAGGAAGATTTATATATACCGGCTATATCGGTACTGATGGCCAAGGTGGGTAAAATAAAATGTTTTTTGTGAATGGTACCCTGAAAACTACACTTTGGAGGCCCTGAGAGGCCCTTGTGCCACTCGTACGTACATTTCCTTCCAATTATATTTTTAATGTATAGTATAGACATGTAGGAATATTTCTATACCAGCTGTATCGGTGCCGATGTCCAAAGAGGGTAAAATAAATTAATGTTGTTGAAAGGTACCATGAAAACTACACATTTTGAGGCCCTGAGAGGCCCTTGTGCGACCCGTACGGTATATTTCTTTCAATTATGTTTTTAGTGTATAGTATACACTTGAAGGAAGATTTCTATATACCAGCTTTATTGGTTCTGATGGCCAAAGTGGGTAAAATAAATTGTTGTTTGTGAATGGTACCCTGAAAACTACACTTTGGAAGACCTGAGAGCCCCTTGTGCGACCCGTATGGTATATTTCCTTTCATTTATATTTTAAGTGTATAGTATACACATGTAGGAAGATTTCTATATATCAGCTAAATCGGTGCCGATGGCCAATGAGAATAAAATAAATTGTTGTTTGTGAAAAATACTCTGAAAACTACACTTGGAGTTCCTGAGAGGCCCTTGTGCGACTCATACGTATATTTCCTTCCAATTATATTATTAATGTATAGTATACACATGTAGAAAGATTTCCATATACCAGCTATATCGGTGCCGATGTCCAAAGAGGGTAAAATAAATTAATGTTTGTGAAAGGTACTATGAAAACTACACATTGGAAGCCCTGAGAGGCCCTTGTGCGACCCGTATGGTATATTTCCTTTCATTTATATTTTAAGTGTATAGTATACACATGTAGGAATATTTCTATATATCAGCTAAATCGGTGCCGATGGCCAATGAGGGTAAAATAAATAAATGTTTGTGAATGATACCCTGAAAACTACACTTTGGAGGCCCTGAGAGGCCCTTGGGCGACCCGTACGGTATATTTCCTTCCAATTATATTTTTAATGTATAGTATACACATGTAGGAAGATTTCAATATACCAGCTAT
>NW_026962253.1:0-1237 GCF_032445375.1 Bacillus rossius redtenbacheri
TGCTTAATGATCTGCCTAATTGCCTGCCTAATTATCTGCTTAATTGCCTGCCTAATTAAATGCCTAATGATCTGCTCGATTACCTGCCTAATTAACTGCCCTATTGCCTGCCTAATTAACTGCTTTATTAAATGCCTAATTACCTGTCTAATTAATTGCCTAATTAACTGCCCAATTGCCTGCCTAATTATCTGCTTAACTGCCTGCCTAATTAAATGCCTAATTATCTGCTCAATTGCCTGCCTAATTAACTGCCCAATTGCCTGCCTAATTAACTGCTTAATTAAATGCCTAATTACCTGTCAAATTAACTGCATAATTAACTGCCTAATTAACTGCCCAATTGCCTGCCTAATTAACTGCCTAATTAACTGCCCAATTGCCTGCCTAATTAACTGCTTAATTGCCTGCCTAATTAAATGCCTAATTATCTGCTCAATTGCCTGCCTAATTAACTGCCCAATTGCCTGCCTAATTAACTGCTAAATTAAATGCCTAATTACCTGTCTAATTAACTGCCCAATTGCCTGCCTAATTATCTGCTTAATTGCCTGCCTAATTAAATGCCTAATAATCTGCTCAATTGCCTGCCTAATTAACTGCCCAATTGCCTGCCTAATTAACTTCTTAATTAAATGCCTAATTACCTGTCTAATTAACTGCCTAATTAACTGCCCAATTGCCTGCCTAATTAACTGCCTAATTAACTGCCCAATTGCCTGCCTAATTGCCTGCCTAATTAACTGCCTAATTGCCTGCCTAATTATCTGCTTAAATGCCTGCCTAATTAAATGCCTAGTTATCTGCTTAATTGCCTGCCTAATTAACTGCTTAATTAAATGCCTAATTACCTGTCTAATTAACTGCCTAATTAACTGCCTAATTGCCTGCCTAATCAACTGCCTAATTAACTGCCTAATTGCCTGCCTAATTGACCGCCTAATTAACTGCCTAATTGCCTGCTTAATTATCTGCCTAATTGCCTGCCTAATTATCTGCTTAATTGCCTGCCTAATTAAATGCCTAATTATTTCCTAATTGCCTGCCTAATTAACTGCCCAATTGCTTGCCTAATTAACTGCCAAATGCCTGCCTAATTGACCGCCTAATTAACTGCCTAATTGCCTGCTTAATTATCTGCCTAATTGACTGCCTAATTATCTGCTTAATTGCCTGCCTTATTAACTGCCTAATTAACTGCCCAATTGCCTGCCTAATTAACTGCCTAATTAACTGA